>NW_027516282.1:0-62226 GCF_048772815.1 Callospermophilus lateralis | reverse complement strand
TGATCATTACCACAACGTATCATCAAGATTGCGTGAAAAAATATTTGCTGGTATTTCCGAAACTCGTTATTTCTTAGAAGATTGGCAACCCCTCTAAATGAAAGTGCTTTTCCACAGTATGTGCCTAGTGCTACTTGAAGAAGAAACAATGCATAAAGACAAAACTGAGAACTTTTTTATTTTGTCAAGTTTCAAAGAGCTACTACAAACCATGTTGGATTTAGAGTTCCAAATTCATCTATCTATATAGGAGAGAACAGAGTGAAACCTAAAAATGAAAACTGCTATTGTAAACGAATGCTTCAACCTAGAAGAACACAGTTTGGTGAGCCAAGTGGGATTTGTGTACTGATCATTAACACCACGTATCATCAAGGTTGCGTGAAAAAATTTTTGCTGGTATTTCGGAAACTCGTAATTTCTTGGAAGCTTGGCAACTCCTTTCAATGAAAGTGCTTTTCCACAGTCTCTGCTTAGGGCTACTTGAAGAGAAAACAAATCATAGAGGCAAAACTGGGAACTACTTTGTATTGTCGAGTTTCAAAGAGCTACTAAAAACCATGTTGGATTTAGAGTTCCAAATTCATCTATGTATATTGGAGGGAAAAGAGGGAAACCTAAAAATATAAACTTCTATTGTAAAAGGAGGCTTCAAACTACAAAAACAAAATTTGTTGAGTCAAGTGGGATTTATGTACCCATTATTACCACCAAGTATCATCAAGTTTGGGTGAAAAAATATTTGCTGGTATTTCGGAAACTTGTTATTTCTTAGAAGCTTGGCCACCTCTCAAAATGAAAGTGCTTTTCCACAGTCTGAGCCTAGGGCTACTTGAAGAGGAAACAAACCATAGAGACAAAACTGAGAACTCCTTTCTTTTGTCAAGTTTCAAAGAGCTACTACAAACCATGTTGGATTTAGAGTTCCAAATTCATCCATCTATATAGGAGAGAACAAAGTGAAACCTAAAAACAAAAATGCTACTGTAAACTAACAATTCAACCTAGAAGAACAAAATTTGGTGAGCGAAGCGGGATTTGTGTACTTGTCATTACCACCACGTATCGTCAAGATTGGGTGAAAAAGTATTTGCTGGTATTTCGTAAACTCGTAATTTCTTGGAAGCTTGGCAACTCCTTTCAATGAAAGTGGTTTTCCACAGACTCTTTTTTGGGCTACTTGAAGAGGAAACAAATCATAGAGACAAAAGGGAGAACTACTTTTTTTGTCAAGTTTCAAAGAGCTACTAAAAACCATGTTGGAATTAAAGTTCCATATTCATCTATCTATATAGAAGAGAACAGAGTGAAACCTAAATATAAAAAATGCTACTGTAGACGAATGCTTAAACCTAGAAAAACAAAATTTGGTGAGCCAAGTGGGATTGGTGTACTGATCATTACCACCAAGTATCATCAAGATTGGGTAAAAAAATATATGCTGGTATTTCGGAAACTCGTTATTTCTTAGAAGCTTGGCAACCCCTCTCAATGAAAGTGCTTTTCCACAGTCTGTGATTACGGCTACTTAAAGAGGAAACAAACCAGAGAGACAAAACTGAGAATTCTTTATTTTGTCAAGTTTCAAAGAGCTACTAAAAACCATGTTGGATTTAGAGTTCCAAATTCATCTATCTACATAGGAGAGAACAGAGGGAAACCTAAAAATATAAACTGCTACTGTAAACGGACGCTTCAACCTGGAAGTGTCAAAATTTGCTGAGTCAAGTGGGATTTGTGTACTGATCATTACCACACAGTATCATCAAGATTGGGTGAAAAAATATTTGCTTGTATTTCGGAAACTCGTTATTTCTTAGAAGATTGGCCACCCCTCAAAATGAAAGTGCTTTTTCAGAGTCTTTGCCTAGGGCTACTTGAAGAGGAAACAAACCATAGAGACAAAACTGAGAACTACTTTATTTTGTCAAGTTTCAAAGAGCTACTACAAACCATGTTGGATTTAGAGTTCCAAATTCATCTATCTATATAGGAGAGAACAAAGTGAAACCTAAAAATAAAAACTGCTACTGTAAACGAACACTTCACCCTAGAAGAACAAAATTTTGTTAGCCAAGCGGGATTTGTGTACTTGTCATTACCACAACTTATCCTCAAGATTGGGTGAAAAAGTATTTGCTGGTATTTCGTAAACTCGAAATTTCTTGGAAGCTTGGCAACTCCTTTCAATGAAAGTGCTTTTCCACAGTCTCTACTTAGGACTACTTGAAAAGGAAACAAATCATAGAGACAAAACTGAGAACTACATTTTTGTCAAGTTTCAAAAGCTACTACAAACCATGTTGGATTTAGAGTTCCAAATTCATCTCTCTATATAGAAGAGAACAGAGTGAAACCTCAATATAAAAACTGCTACTCTAGACGAACGCTTCAACCTAGAAAAACAAAATATGGTGGGCCAAGTGTAATTCATGTACTGATCATTTTACCAAGTATCATCAAGATTGGGTGAAAAAATATTTGCTGGTATTTTGGAAACTCGTTATTTCTTAGAAGGTTGGCAAACCCTCTCAATGCAAGTGCTTTTCCCCAGTCTGTGCCAAGGGCTTCTTGAAGAGGAAACAAACCATAGAGACAAAACTGAGAACTACTTTATGTTGGCAAGTTTCAAAGAGCTACTACAAACCATGTTGGATTTAGAGTTCCAAATTCATCTATTTATATAGGAGAGAAGAGAGTGAAACCTAAAATAAAAACTGCTACTGTAAACGAAGGCTTCTACCTAGAAGAACAAAATTTTTGAGCCATGTGGGATTTGTGTACTTGTCATTACGACCACGTATCATCAAGATTGGGTGAAAAAATATTTGCTGGTATTTCAGAAACTCGTAATTTCTTGGAAGCTTGGCAACCCCTTTCAATGAAAGTGCTTTCCCACAGTCTCTGTTTAGGGCTACTTGAAGAGAAAACAAATCATAGAGACAAAACTGAGAACTCCTTTATTTTTTCAAGTTTCAAAGAGGTACTACAAACCATGTTGGATTTAGAGTTCCAAATTCATCTATGTATATAGGAGAGAACAGAGGGAAACCTAAAAATATAAACTGCTACTGTAAACCAACGCTTCAAACTAGAAGAACAAAATTTGGTGAGTCAAGTGGGATTTGTGTACCCATCATTACCACCTAGTATCATCAAGATTGGGTGAAAAAATATTTGCTGGTATTTCGGAAACTCGTTATTTCTTGGATGCTTGCAACCCCTTTCAATGAAAGTGCTTTTCCACAGTCTGTGCCTAGGGCTACTTTTAGTGGAAACAAACCATAGAGACAATACTGAGAACTCCTTTATTTTGTCAAGTTTCGAAGAGCTAGTACGAACCATGTTGGATTTAGAGTTCCAAATTCATCTATCAATGTAAGAGAGAACAGAGTAAAACCTAAATATAAAAACTACTACTGTAGACGAACGCTTAAACCTAGAACTACACAACTTGGTGAGCCAAGTGGAATTGGTGTACTGATCATTACCACCAAGTATCATCAAGATTGGGTGAAAAAGTATTTGCTGGTATTTCGTAAACTCGTAATTTCTTGGAAGCTTGGCAACTCCTTTCAATGAAAGTGCTTTTCCACAGTCTCTCTTTAGGGCTACTTGAAGAGGAACCAAATCATAGAGACAAAACTGAGAACTACTTTTTATGTCAAGTTTCAAAGATTGGATTTAGAGTTCCAAATTCAGCTATCTATATAGGAGAGCACAGAGGGAAACCTAAAAATATAAACTGCTACTCAAATCGAACGCTTCAACCTAGAAGAACAAAATTTGGTGAGTCAAGTGGGATTTGTGTACCCATCATTACCACCAAGTATCATCAAGATTGGGTGAAAAAATATTTGCTGGTATTTCGGAAACTCGTTATTTCTTGGAAACTTGGCAACCCCTTTCAATGAAAGTGCTTTTCCACAGTCTGTGCCTCGGGCTACTTGAAGAGGAAACAAACCATAAAGACAATACTGGGAAGTCCTTTATTTTGTCATGTTTCAAAGAGCTACTACACCCCATGTTGGATTTATAGTTCCAAATTCATCTATCAATATAAGAGAGAACAGAGTAAAACCTAATTATAAAAACTACTACTGTAGACGAACGCTTAAACCTAGAAGAACACAACTTGGTGAGCCAAGTGTTATTTGTGTACTGATCATTACCACCAAGTATCATCAAGATTGGGTGAAAACGTATTTGCTGGTATTTCTGAAACTCGTTATTTCTTAGAAGCTTGGCAACCCCTCTCAAAGAAAGTGCTTTTCCACATTCTGTGCCTACGTCTACTTGAAGAGGAAACAAACCAGAGAGACAAAACTGAGAACTCCTTTATTTTGTCAAGTTTCAAAGAGCTACTACAAACCATGTTTGATTTAGAGTTCCAAATTCATCTATCTATATAGAAGAGAACAGAGTGAAACCTAAATATAAAAACTGCTACTGTAGACGAACGCTTCAACCCAGAAGAACAAAATTTGGTGAGCCAAGTGGAATTTGTGTACCCATCATTACCACCAAGTATCATCAAGATTGGGTGAAAAAAATATTTGCTGGTATTTCGGGAACTCGTTATTTCTTGGAAGGTGGCAACCCCTTTCAATGAAAGTTCTTTTCCACAGTCTGTGCCTAGGGCTACTTGAAGAGGAAACAAACCATAAAGACAATACTGAGAACTATTTTATTTTGTCAAGTTTCAAAGAGCTACTACAAACCATGTTCGATTTAGAGTTCCAAATTCATCTATCTATGTAGAAGAGAACAGAGTGAAACCTAAATATAAAAACTGCTACTGTAGACGAACGCTTCAACCTAGAATAACAAAATTTGGTGAGCCAAGTGGGATTTCTGTACCGATCATTACCACCAAGTATCATCAAGATTGGGTGAAAAAACATTTGCTGGTATTTTGGAAACTCGTTATTTCTTAGAAGTTTGGCAAACCCTCTCAATGCAAGTGCTTTTCCCCAGTCTGTGCCAAGGGCTACTTGAAGAGGAAACAAACCATAGAGACAAAACTGAGAACTACTTTATGTTGGCAAGTTTCAAAGAGCTACTACAAACCATGTTGGATTTAGAATTTTAAATTCATCTATCTATATAGGAGAGAACAAAGTGATACCTAAAAATAAAAAATGCTACTGTAAACGAACGCTTCTACCTAGAAGAACAAAATTTTTGAGCCATGTGGGATTTGTGTACTTGTCATTACGACCACGTATCATCAAGATTGGGTGAAAAAATATTTGCTGGTATTTCAGAAACTCATAATTTCTTGGAAGCTTGGCAACCCCTTTCAATGAAAGTGCTTTCCCACAGTCTCTGTTTAGGGCTACTTGAAGAGAAAACAAATCATAGAGACAAAACTGAGAACTTTTTTATTTTTTCAAGTTTCAAAGAGCTACTACAAACCATGTTGGATTTAGAGTTCCAAATTCATCTATGTATATAGGAGAGAACAGAGGGAAACCTAAAAATTTAAACTGCTAATGAAAACGAACGCTTCAAACTAGAAGAACAAAATTTGGTGAGTCAAGTGGGATTTGTGTACCCATCATTACCACCTAGTATCATCAAGATTGGGTGAAAAAATATTTGCTGGTATTTCGGAAACTCGTTATTTCTTGGATGCCTGCAACCCCTTTCAATGAAAGTGCTTTTCCACAGTCTGTGCCTAGGGCTACTTTTAGGGGAAACCAACCATAGAGACAATACTGAGAACTCCTTTATTTTGTCAAGTTTCAAAGAGCTAGTACGAACCATGTTGGATTTAGAGTTCCAAATTCATCTATCAATATAAGAGAGAACAGAGTAAAACCTAAATATAAAAACTACTACTGTAGACGAACGCTTAAACCTAGAAGAACACAACTTGGTGAGCCAAGTGGGATTTGTGTACTGATCATTACCACCAAGTATCATCAAGATTGGGTGAAAAAGTATTTGCTGGTATTTCGTAAACTCGTAATTTCTTGGAAGCTTGGCAACTCCTTTCAATGAAAGTGCTTTTCCACAGTCTCTCCTTAGGGCTAATTGAAGAGGAAACAAATCATAGAGACAAAAGTGAGAACTTCTATTTTTGTCTAGTTTCAAAGAGCTACTACAAACCTAGTTGGATTTAGAGTTCCAAATTCAGCTATCTATATAGGAGAGCACAGAGGAAACCTAAAAATATAAACTGCTACTCAAAACGAACGCTTCAACCTAGAAGAAGAAAATTAGGTGAGTCAAGTGGGATTTATGTACCCATTATTACCACCAAGTATCATCAATATTGGGTGAAAAAATATTTGCTGGTATTTCGGTAACTCATTATTTCTTAGAAGCTTGGCCACCCCTCAAAATGAAAGTTCTTTTCCACAGTCTGTGCCTAGGGCTACTTGAAGATGAAACAATCCATAGAGACAAAACTGAGAACTCCTTTATTTTGTCAAGTTTCAAAGAGCTAGTACGAACCATGTTGGATTTAGTGTTCCAAATTCATCTATCTATATAAGAGAGAACAAAGTGAAACCTAAAAATAAAAACTGCAACTGTAAACGAACACTTCAACCTAGAAGAAGAACAAAATTTGGTGAGCCAAGCGGGATTTGTGTACTTGTCATTACCACCACGTATCGTCAAGATTGGGTGAAAAAGTATTTGCTGGTATTTCGTAAACTCGTAATTTCTTGGAAGCTTAGCAACTACTTTCAATGTTAGTGCTTTTCCACAGTCTCTTTTTTGGGCTACTTGAAGAGGAAACAAATCATAGAGACAAAACTGAGAACTACTTTTTTTGTCAAGTTTCAAAGAGCTACTAAAAATCATGTTGGATTTAGAGTTCCATATTCATCTATCTATATAGAA
This sequence comes from Callospermophilus lateralis, assembly GCF_048772815.1. Taxonomy (NCBI): domain Eukaryota; kingdom Metazoa; phylum Chordata; class Mammalia; order Rodentia; family Sciuridae; genus Callospermophilus; species Callospermophilus lateralis. The sequence continues at coordinate 55,371 of NW_027516282.1, read as the reverse complement.
GAGAACAGAGTGAAACCTAAATATAAAAACTGCTACTGTAGACGAATGCTTAAACCTAGAAAAATAAAATTTGGTGAGCCAAGTGGGATTGGTGTACTGATCTTTACCACCAAGTATCATCAAGATTGGGTAAAAAAATATTTGCTGGTATTTCGGAAACTCGTTATTTCTTGGAAGCTTGGAAACCACTTTTAATGAAAGTGGTTTTCCACAGTCTGTGCCTAGGGCTATTTGAAGAGGAAACAAACCATACAGACAATACTCAGAACTCCTTTATTTTGTCAAGTTTCAAATAGCTACTACAAACCATGTTGGATTTACAGTTCCAAATTCATCTATCTATATAGAAGAGAACAGAGCGAAACCTAAATATAAAAACTGCTACTGTAGACGAACGCTTCAACCTAGAAAATCAAAATTTGGTGAGCCAAGTGGGATTGTTGTACTGATCAATACCACCACGTATCATGCAGATTGGGTGAAAAAATATTTGCTGGTATTTCGGAAACTCGTTATTTCTTAGAAGCTTGGCAACCCCTCTCAATGAAAGTGTTTTTCCACAGTCTGTGCCTAGGGCTACATGAAGAGGAAACCAACCATAGAGACAAAACTGAGATCTCCTTTATTTTGTCAAGTTTCAAAGAGCTACTACAAACCATGTTGGATTTAGAGTTCCAAATTCATCTATAAATATAAGAGAGAACAGAGTAAAACCTAAATATAAAAACTACTACTGTAGACGAACGCTTAAACCTAGAAGAACAAAACTTGGTGAGACAAGTGGGATTTGTGGACTGATCATTTCCACCAATTATCATCCGGATTGGATGAAAAAATATTTGCTGGTATTTCGGAAACTCGTTATTTCTTAGAAGTTTCGCAAACCCTCTCAATGCAAGTGCTTTTCCCCAGTCTGTGCCTAGGGCTACTTGAAGAGGCAACAAACCATAGAGACAAAACTGAGAACTCCTTTATTTTGTCAAGTTTCAAAGAGCGACTACAAACCATGTTGGATTTAGAGTTTCAAATTCATCTATCTATATAGGAGAGAACAAATTGAAACCTAAAAATAAAAACTGCTACTGTAAACGAACGCTTCAAGCTAGAAGAACAAAATTTGTTGAGCCAAGTGGGATTAGTGTACTTGTCATTACGACCACGTATCATCAAGATTGGATGAAAAAGTATTTGCTGGTATTTCGGGACCTCGTAATTTCTTGGAAGCTTGGCAACCCCTTTCAATGAAAGTGCTTTTCCACAGTCTCTGTTTAGTTCTACTTGAAGAGAAAACAAATCATTGAGACAAAACTGAGAACTCCTTTATTTTTTCAAGTTTCAAAGAGCTACTACAAACCTTGTTGGCTTTAGTGTTCCAAATTCATCTCTCTACATAGGAGAGAATAGAGGGAAACCTAAAAATATAAAATGCTATTGCAAACGAACGCTTCAAACTAAAAGAACAAAATTTGGTGAGTCAAGTGGGATTTATGTACCCATTCTTAAAACCAAGTATCATCAAGATTGGGTGAAAAAATATTTGCTGGTATTTCGGAAACTCGTTATTTCTTAGAAGCTTGGCCACCCCTCAAAATGAGAGTGCTTTTCCACAGTCTGTGCCTAGGGCTACTTTAAGAGGAAACAAACCATAGAGACAAAACTGAGAACTCCTTTCTTTTATCAAGTTTCAAAGACCTACTACAAACCATGTTGGATTTAGTGTTCCAAATTTATCTATCTATGTAGGAGAGAACAAAGTGGAACCTAAAAATAAAAACTGCTACTGTAAACGAACACTTCAACCTAGAAGAACAAAATTTGGTGAGCCAAGCGGGATTTGTGTACTTGTCATTACCACCACGTATCGTCAAGATTGGGTGAAAAAGTATTTGCTGGTATTTCGTAAACTCGTAATTTCTTGGAAGCTTGGCAACTCCTTTCAATGAAAGTGCTTTTCCACAGTCTTTCTTTTGGGCTACTTGAAGAGGAAACAAATCATAGAGACAAAACTGAGAAATATTTCTTTTGTCAAGTTTCAAAGAGCTACTACAAACCATGTTGGATTTAGAGTTCCAAATTCATCTATTTATATAGAAGAGAACAGAGGGAAACCTAAAAATATAAACTGCTACTGTAAACGAACACTTCAAACTAGAAGAACAAAATTTGTTGAGTCAAGTGGGATTTGTGTACCGATCATTACCACCAAGTATCATCAAGATTGGGTGAAAAAATATTTGCTGGTATTTCGGAAACTCGTTATTTCGTAGAAGATTGGCAACCCCTCTCAATGAAAGTGCTTTTCCACAGTCTGTGCCTAGGGCTACGTGAAGAGGAAACAAACCATATAGACAAAACTGAGAACTCCTTTATTTTGTCAAGTTTCAAAGAGCTACTATAAACCATGTTGGATTTAGAGTTCCAAATTCATCTGTCTATATAGAAGAGAACAGAGTGAAACCTAAATATAAAAAATTCTACTGTAGACGAACGCTTAAACCTAGAAGAACAAATTTGGTGAGCCAAGTGAGATTTGTGGACTTATCATTACCACCAAGTATCATCAAGATTGGGTGAAAAAATATTTGCTGGTATTTCGGAAACTCGTTATTTCGTAGAAGATTGGCAACCCCTCTCAATGAAAGTGCTTTTCCACAGTCTGTGCCTAGGGCTACGTGAAGAGGAAACAAACCATATAGACAAATCTGAGAACTCCTTTATTTTGTCAAGTTTCAAAGAGCTACTACAAACCATGTTGGATTTAGTGTTCCAAATTTATCTATCTATGTAGGAGAGAACAAAGTGGAACCTAAAAATAAAAACTGCTACTGTAAACGAACACTTCAACCTAGAAGAACAAAATTTGGTGAGCCAAGCGGGATTTGTGTACTTGTCATTACCACCACGTATCGTCAAGATTGGGTGAAAAAGTATTTGCTGGTATTTCGTAAACTCGTAATTTCTTGGAAGCTTGGCAACTCCTTTCAATGAAAGTGCTTTTCCACAGTCTCTGCTTAGGGCTACTTGAAGAGGAAACAAATCATAGAGACAAAACTGAGAAATATTTCTTTTGTCAAGTTTCAAAGAGCTACTACAAACCATGTTGGATTTAGAGTTCCAAATTCATCTATTTATATAGAAGAGAACAGAGGGAAACCTAAAAATATAAACTGCTACTGTAAACGAACACTTCAAACTAGAAGAACAAAATTTGTTGAGTCAAGTGGGATTTGTGTACCGATCATTACCACCAAGTATCATCAAGATTGGGTGAAAAAATATTTGCTGGTATTTCGGAAACTCGTTATTTCGTAGAAGCTTGGCAACCCCTCTCAATGAAAGTGCTTTTCCACAGTCTGTGCCTAGGGCTACGTGAAGAGGAAACAAACCATATAGACAAAACTGAGAACTCCTTTATTTTGTCAAGTTTCAAAGAGCTACTATAAACCATGTTGGATTTAGAGTTCCAAATTCATCTGTCTATATAGAAGAGAACAGAGTGAAACCTAAATATAAAAAATTCTACTGTAGACGAACGCTTAAACCTAGAAGAACAAAATTTGGTGAGCCAAGTGAGATTTGTGGACTTATCATTACCACCAAGTATCATCAAGATTGGGTGAAAAAATATTTGCTGGTATTTCGGAAACTCGTTATTTCGTAGAAGATTGGCAACCCCTCTCAATGAAAGTCCTTTTCCACAGTCTGTGCCTAGGGCTACGTGAAGAGGAAACAAACCATATAGGCAAATCTGAGAACTCCTTTATTTTGTCAAGTTTCAAAGAGCTACTACAAACCATGTTGGATTTAGAGTTCCAAATTCATCTATCTATATAGGAGAGAACAGAGTGAAACCTAAAAATAAAAACTGCTACTGTGAACGAAGGCTTCAACCTAGAAGAACAAACTTTGGTGAGCCAAGAGAAATTTGTGTACTTGTCATTACCACCAAGTATCATCAAGATTGGGTGAAAAAATATTTGCTGGTATTTCGGAAACTCGTAATTTCTTGGAAGCTTTGCAACCCCTTTCAATGAAAGTGCTTTTCCACAGGCTCTTCTTAGGGCTACTTGAAGAGGAAACAAATCATAGAGACAAATCTGAGAACTCCATTATTTTTTCAAGTTTCAAAGAGCTACTACAAACCATGTTGGATTTAGAGTTCCAAATTAATCTATCTATATAAGAGAGAACAGAGAGAAACCTAAATATAAAAACTGCTACTGTAGAGGAACGCTTCAACCTAGAATAACAAAGTTTGGTGGGCCAAGTAGGTTTGTGTACTGATCACTACCCCCAAGTATCACCAAGATTCGGTGAAAAAATATTTGCTGGTTTTTTGGAAACTCGTTATTTCTTAGAAACTTGGCAACCTCTCTCAATGAAAATGCTTTTCCACAATCTGTGCCTTGGGCTACTTGAAGAGGAAAAAAACCATAGAGACAAAACTGAGAACTCCTTTATTTTGTCTAGTTTCAAAGAGCTACTACAAACCATGTTGGATTTAGAGTTCCAAATTCATCTATCTATATAAGAGAGGGCAGAGTGAAACCTAAATTTAAAGACTGCTAGTGTAGACGAACGCTTAAACATAGAAGAACAAAATTTGGTGAGCCAAGTGGGATTTGTGGACTGATCATTACCACCAAGTATCATCAAGATTGGGTGAAAAAATATTTGCTGGTATTTTGGAAACTCGTTATTTCTTAGAAGCTTGGCAACCACTCTCAATGAAAGTGCTTTTCACAGTCTGTGCCTAGGGCTCCTTGAATAGGAAACAAGCCATAGAGATAAAACTGAGAACTCCTTTATTTTGTCAAGTTTCAAAGAGCTACTAAAAACCATGTTGGATTTAGAGTTTCAAATTCATCTATCTATAAAGGAGAGAACAGAGGGCAACCTTAATATAAAAACTGCTACTGTAGAAGAACTCTTAAACCTAAAAAAACAAAATTTGGTGGCCAAGTGGGATTTGTGTACTGATCATTACCACCAATTATCATCAAGATTGGGTGAAAAAATATTTGCTGGTATTTCGAAACTCGTTATTTCATAGAAGCTTGGCAACCCCTCTCAATGAAAGTGCTTTTCCACAGTCTGTGCCTAGGGCTACGTGAAGAGGAAACAAACCATATAGACAAAATTGAGAACTCCTTTATTTTGTCAAGTTTCAAAGAGCTACTACAAACCATGTTGGATTTAGAGTTCCAAATTCATCTATCTATATAGGAGAGAACAGAGTGAAACCTAAAAATAAAAACTGCTACTGTGAACGAAGGCTTCAACCTAGAAGAACAAACTTTGGTGAGCCAAGAGGGATTTGTGTACTTGTCATTACCACCAAGTATCATCAAGATTGGGTGAAAAAATATTTGCTGGTATTTCGGAAACTCGTAATTTCTTGGAAGCTTTGCAACCCCTTTCAATGAAAGTGCTTTTCCACAGGCTCTTCTTAGGGCTACTTGAAGAGGAAACAAATCATAGAGACAAATCTGAGAACTCCATTATTTTTTCAAGTTTCAAAGAGCTACTATAAACCATGTTGGATTTAGAGTTCCAAATTAATCTATCTATATAAGAGAGAACAGAGAGAAACCTAAATATAAAAACTGCTACTGTAGAGGAACGTTTCAACCTAGAAGAACAAAATTTGGTGGGCTAAGTAGGTTTGTGTACTGATCACTACCCCCAAGTATCACCAAGATTCGGTGAAAAAATATTTGCTGGTTTTTTGGAAACTCGTTATTTCTTAGAAACCTGGCAACCTCTCTCAATGAAAATGCTTTTCCACAACTGTGCCTAGGGCTAATTGAAGAGGAAAAAAACCATAGAGACAAAATTGAGAACTCCTTTATTTTGTCTAGTTTCAAAGAGCTACTACAAACCATGTTGGATTTAGAGTTCCAAATTCATCTATCTATATAAGAGAGGGCAGAGTGAAACCTAAATTTAAAGACTGCTAGTGTAGTCGAACGCTTCAACCTAGAAGAACAAAATTTGGTGAGCCAAGTGGGATTTGTGTACTTGTCATTACCACCACTTATCATCAAGATTGGGTGAAAAAGTATTTGCTGGTATTATGGCAATTCGTAATTTCTTGGAAGCTTGGCATCCCCTTTCAGGGAAAGTGCTTTTCCACAGTCTCTGCTTAGGGCTACTTGAAGAGGAAACAAACCATAGTGACAAAACTGAGAACTCCTTTATGTTGTCAAGTTTCAAAGAGATACAACAAACCATGTTGTATTTAGAGTTCCAAATTCATCTATCTATATAGGAAAGAACAGAGGGAAACCTAAAAATATAAACTGCTACTGTAAACGAACACTTCAACCTAGAAGAACAAAATTTGGTGAGTCAAGTGGGATTTGTGTACCGATCATTACCACAAAGTATCATCCAGATTGGGTGAAAAAATATTTGCTGGTATTTAGGAAACGCGTTATTTCTTGGAAGCTTGGCAACCCCTTTCAATGAAAGTGCTTTTCCACAGTCTGTGCCTAGGGCTACTTGAAGAGGAAACAAACCATAGAGACAATACTGAGAACTCCTTTATTTTGTCAAGTTTCAAAGAGCTACTACAAACCATGTTGGATTTAGAGTTCCAAATTCATCTCTCTACATAGGAGAGAACAAAGTGAAACCTAAAAATAAATACTGCTAGTGTAAACGAACGCTTCAACGGAGAAGAACAAAATTTGATGAGCCAAGTGGGATTTGTGTACTGATCATACCACTAAGTATCATCAAGATTGGGTGAAAAAATATTTTCTGGTATTTCGGAAATTCGTTATTTCTTAGAAGCTTGGCAAACCCTCTCAATGAAAGTCCTTTTCCACAGTCTGTGCCTAGGGCTACTTGAAGAGGAAACAAATCATAGAGACAAAACTGAGAACTCCTTTATTTTGTCAAGTTTCAAAGAGCTACTACAAACCATGCTGGATTTAGAGTTCCAAATTCATCTATCTATATAGGAGAGAACAGAGAAAAACCTAAATATAAAAACTGCTAATGTAGACGAAAGCTTCAACCTAGAAGAACAAAATTTGGTGAGTCAAGTGGGATTTGTGTACCGATCATTACCACCATGTAACATCAATTTTGGGTGAAAAAATATTTGCTGGTATTTCGGAAACTCGTTATTTCTTGGAAGCTTGGCAACCCCTTTCAATGAAAGTGCTTTTCCACAGTCTGTGCCTAGGGCTATTTGAAGAGGAAACAAACCATAGAGACAAAACTGAGAACGCCTTTATTTTCTCAAGTTTCAAAGAGCTACTACAAAGCATGTTGGATTTAGAGTTCCAAATTCATCTCTCTACATAGGAGAGAACAAAGTGAAACCTAAAAATAAATACTGCTAGTGTAAACGAACACTTCAACCGAGAAGAACAAAATTTGGTGAGCCAAGTGGGATTTGTGTACCGATCATTACCACCATGTAACATCAATTTTGGGTGAAAAAATATTTGCTGGTATTTCGGAAACTCGTTATTTCTTGGAAGCTTGGCAACCCCTTTCAATGAAAGTGCTTTTCCACAGTCTGTGCCTAGGGCTATTTGAAGAGGAAACAAACAATAGAGACAAAACTGAGAACGCCTTTATTTTCTCAAGTTTCAAAGAGCTACTACAAAGCATGTTGGATTTAGAGTTCCAAATTCATATATCTATATAGGAGAGAACAAAGTGAAACCTAAAAATAAAAACTGCTACTGAAAACGAACGCTTCAACCTAGAATTACACAATTTGGTGAGCCAAGTGGCATTTGTGTACTTGTCATTACCACCACGTATCATCAAGTTTGGGTGAAAAAATATTTGCCTGGATTTCGGAAACTCGTAATTTCTTGGAAGCCTGGCAACCCCTTTAAATGAAAGTGCTTTTCCACAGTCTCTGCTTAGGGCTACTTGAAGAGGAAGCAAATCATAGTGACAAAACTGAGAACTCCTTTATGTTGTCAAGTTTCAAAGAGATACAACAAACCATGTTGGATTTAGAGTTCCAAATTCATCTATCTATATAGGAAAGAACAGAGGGAAACCTAAAAATATAAACTGCTACTGTAAACGAACACTTCAACCTAGAAGAACAAAATTTGGTGAGTCAAGTTGGATTTGTGTACCGATCATTACCACAAAGTATCATCCAGATTGGGTGAAAAAATATTTGCTGGTATTTAGGAAACGCGTTATTTCTTGGAAGCTTGGCAACCCCTTTCAATGAAAGTGCTTTTCAACAGTCTGAGCCTAGGGCTACTTGAAGAGGAAACAACCCATAGAGACAATACTGAGAACTCCTTTATTTTGTCAAGTTTCAAAGAGCTACTAAAAACCATGTTGGATTTAGAGTTCCAAATTCATCTATCTATATAGAAGAGAACAGAGTGAAACCTAAATATAAATAATTCTACTGTAGACGAACGCTTAAATATAGAAGAACAAAATTTGGTGAGCCAAGTGAGATTTGTGGACTTATCATTACCACCAAGTATCATAAAGATTGGGTGAAAAAATATTTGCTGGTATTTCGGAAACTCGTTATTTCGTAGAAGCTTGGCAACCCCTCTCATTGAAAGTGGTCTTCCACAGTCTGTTCCTAGGGCTACGTGAAGAGGAAACAAACTATATAGACAAAACTGAGAACTCCTTTATTTTGTCAAGTTTGAAAGAGCTACTACAAACCATGTTGGATTTAGAGTTCCAAATTCATCTATCTATATAGGAGAGAAGAGAGTGAAACCTAAATATAACAACTGCTACTGTAGACGAACGATTTAACCTAGAGGAACAAAATTTGGTGAGCCAAGTGGGATTTGTGCACTGATCATTACCACCAAGTATCTTCAATATTGGGTGAAAAAATATTTGCTGCTATTTCGGAAACTCGTTAATTCTTAGAAGCCTCAACACCCCTATCAATGAAAGTGCTTTTCCACAGTTTTGTGTCTAGGGCTACATGAAGAGGAAACAAACCATAGAGACAAAACTGAGAACTCCTTTATTTTGTCAAGTTTCAAAGAGCTACTACAAACCATGTGGGATTTAGAGTTCCAAATTCATCTATCTATATAGGAGAGAACAGAGAAAAACCTAAATATAAAAAATGCTACTGTAGACGAACGCTACAACATAGAAGAACAAAATTGGGTGAGTCAAGTGGGATTTGTGTACCGATCATTGCCACCAAGTATCATCAAGATTGGGTGAAAAAAATATTTGCTGGTATTTCGGAAACTCATTATTCCTTGGAAGCGTGGCAACACCTTTCAATGCAAGTACTTTTCCACAGTCTGTGCCTAGGGCTATTGAAGAAAAAACAAACCGTATAGACAAAACTGAGAACTACTTTATTTTGTCAACATTCAAAGAGCTACGACAAACCATGTTGGATGAAGAGTTCCAAATTCATCTATCTATATAAGAGAGAACAGAGAAAAACCTAACTATAAAAACTGCTACTGTAGACGAACGCTTCAACCTAGAAGAACAAAATTTGGTGAGTCAAGTGGGATTTGTGTACTTGTCATTACCACCACGTATCATCCAGTTTGGGTGAAAAAATATTTGCTGGTATTTCGGAAACTCGTAATTTCTTGGATGCTTGGCAACCCCTTTCAATCAAAGTGCATTTCCACAGTCTCTGCTTAGGGCTACTTGAAGAGGAAACAAATTATAGAGACAAACACGAGAACTCCTTTATTTTGGCAAGTTTCAAATAGCTACTAAAGCTATATTGGATTTAGAGTTCCAAATTCATCTATCTATATATGAGAGAACAGAGAGAAACCTAAAAATAAAAACTGATACCGTAAACGAACGCTTCAACCTAGAAGAACAAAATTTGGTGAGCCAAGTGGGATTTGTGTACCCATCATTACCACTACGTATCATCAAGATTGGGTGAAAAAATATTTGCTGGTAATTCGGAAACTCGTAATTTCTTGGAAGCTTGGCAACGCCTTTCAATGAAATTGCTTTTCCACAGTCTCTGCTTAGGGCTACTTGAAGAGTAAACAAATCATAGAGACAAAACTGAGAATTCCTTTATTTTTTCAAGTTTCAAAGAGCTACTACAAACCATGTTGGATTTAGAGTTCCAAATTCATCTATCTATATAGGAGAGAAAAGAGTGCAACCTAAAAATATATACTGCTACTGTGAAAGAACGCTTCAACTTAGAAGACCAAAATTGGTGAGTCAAGTGGGATTTGTGTACCGATCATTACCACCATGTATCATCAAGATTGGGTGAAAAAATATTAGCTGGTATTTCAGAAACTCATAATTTCATGGAAGCTTGGCAACCTCTTTCAATGAAAGTGCTTTTCCACAGTCTCTGCTTAGGGCTACTTGAAGAGGAAACAAACCGTAGAGACAAAACATAGAACTCCTTTATTTTGTCAAGTTTCAAAGAGCTACTAGAAACAATGTTGGATTTAGAGTTCCAAATTCATCTATCTATATAGGAGAGAAAAGAGGGAAACATAAAAATAAAATTGCTACTGTAAACGAACGCTTCAACCTAGAAGAACAAAATTTGGTGAGCCAAGTGGGATTTGTGTACTTGTCATTGCCACCAAGTGTCATAAACATTGGGTGAAAAAATATATGCTGGTAGTTCGGAAACTCGTAATTTCTTGGAAGCTTGGCAAACACTTTTAATGAAAGTGCTTTTCCACAGTCTCTGCTTAGGGCTACTTCAAGAAAAAACAAACCCTAGAGACAAAACTGAGAACTAATTTTTGTCAAGTTTCAAAGAGCTACTACAAACCATGTTGGATTTAGCGTTCCAAATTCATCTATCTATATAGGAGAGAACAGAGTGAAACCTAAAAATATAAACTGCTACTGTAAACGAACGCTTCAACCTAGAAGAACAAAATTTGGTGAGTCAAGTGGGATTTGTGTACTTGTCCTTACCACCACGTATCATCCAGATTGGGTGAAAAAACTATTTGCTGGTATTTCGGAAACTCGTAATTTCTTGGAAGCTTGGCAACCCCTTTCAATGAAAGTGCTTTTCCACAGTCTCTGCTTAGGGCTACGTGAAGACGAAACAAACCATAGAGACAAAACTGTGAACTCCTGTATTTTGTCAAGTTTCAAAGAGCTTCTACAAACCATGTTGGAATTAGAGTTCCAAATTCATCTATCTAATTGGAGAGAACAGAGGGAAACCTAAAAATAAAAACTGCTACTGTACACGAACGCTTCAACTTAGAAGACCAAAATTTGGTGAGTCAAGTGGGATTTGTGTACCGATCATTACCACCATGTATCATCAAGATTGGGTGAAAAAATATTAGCTGGTATTTCAGAAACTCATAATTTCTTGGAAGCTTGGCAACCTCTTTCAATGAAAGTGCTTTTCCACAGTCTCTGCTTAGGGCTACTTGAAGAGGAAACAAACCGTAGAGACAAAACATAGAACTCCTTTATTTATCAAGTTTCAAAGAGCTACTAGAAAAAATGTTGGATTTAGAGTTCCAAATTCAGCTATTTATATAGGAGAGAACAGAGGGAAACCTTAAAATATAAACTGCTACTGTAAACGAAGGCTTCAACCTAGAAGAACAAAATTTGGTGAGCCAAGTGAGATTTGTGTACTTGTCATTACCACCAAGGATTATCAAGATTGGGTGAAAAAATATTTGCTGGTATTTCGGAAACTCGTTATTTCTTTGAAGCCTGGCAACCCCTCTCAATGAATGTGCTTTTGCACAGTCTGTGCCTAGGGCTACTTGAAGAGGAAACAAATCATAGAGACAAAACTGAGAACTCCTTCATTTTGTCACGTTTCAAAGAGCTACTACAAACCATGTTGTATTTAGAGTTCCAAATTCATCTATCTATATGGGAGAGAACTGAGTGAAACATAAAAATATAAACTGCTACTGTAAACGAACGCTTCAATCTCGAAGAACAAAATTTGGTGAGCCAAGTGGGATTTGTGTACTTGTCATTAACACCAAGTATCATCAAGATTGGGTGAAAATCTGTTTGCTGGTATTTCGGAAACTTGTAATTTCTTGGAAGCTTGGCAACCACTTTCAATGAAAGTGCTTTTCCACAGTCTCTGCTTAGGGATACTTGAGGAGGAAACAAATCATAGAGACAAAACTGAGAACTCCTTTATTTTTTTCAAGTTTCAAAGAACTACTACAAACCATGTTGGATTTAGAGTTCCAAATTCATCTATCTATATTGGAGAGAACAGAGGGACACCTAAAAATATAAAATAATACTGTAAACGAACGCTTCAACCTAGAATAACCAAATTTGGCGAGTCAAGTGGAATTTTGTGTACTGATCATTACCACCAGGATCATCAAGATTGGGTGAAAAAATATTTGCTGGTATTTTGGAAACTCGTAATTTCTTAGAAGCTTGGCAACCCCTTTCCAATGAAAGTGCTTTTCTACAGTTTGTGCCTAGGGCTACTTGAAGAGGAAACAAACCATACAGACAATACTGAGAACTCCTTTATTTTGTCAAGTTTCAAAGAGCTACTACACATCATATTGGATTTAGAGTTCCAAATTCATCTATCTATATAGGAGAGAACAGAGGGTAACCTAAAAATAAAAAACTGCTACTGTAAATGAACGCTTCAACCAAGAAGAGCAAAATTTGGTGAGCCAAGTGGGTTTTGTGTACTTGTCATTAAAAGCAAGTATCATCAAGATTGGGTGAAAAAATATTTCCTGGTATTTCGGAAACTCATAATTTTTTGGGAGCTTGGCAAACACTTTCAATGAAAGTGTTTTCCACAGTCTCTGCTTAGGGCTACTTGAAGAGGAAACAAATTATAGAGACAAAACTGAGAACTCCTTCATTTTGTCAAGTTTCAAAGAGCTACTACAAACTATGTTGGATTTAGAGTTCCAAATTCAGCTATTTATTTAGGAGAGAACAGAGGGAAACCTAAAAATATAAACTGCTTCTGTAAATGAACGCTTCAACCTAGAAGAACAAAATTTGGTGAGCCAAGCGGGATTTGTGTCCTTGTCATTACCACCAAGTATCATCAAGATTGGGTGAAAAAATATTTGCTGGTATTTCAGAAACTCGTTATTTCTTAGATGCCTGGCAACCCCTCCAAATGAAAGTGCTTTTGCACAGTCTGTTCCGAGGGCTACTTGAAGAGGAAACAACACATAGAGACAAAATTGAGAACTCCTTCATTTTTTCAAGTTTCAAAGAGCTACTAAAAACCATGTTGGATTTAGAGTTCCAAATTCATCTATCTATATAGGAGAGAACAGAGGGAGACCTAAAAATAAAAACTGCTACTGTTAACGAACTCTTCAACCTAGAAGAACACAATTTGTTGAGCCAACTTGTATTTGTGTACTGATCATTACCATCACGTATCATCAGGATTGGGTGAAAAAATATTTGCTGGTATTTCGGAATCTCGTTATTTCTTAGAAGCTTGGAAACCCTCTCAATGAAAGTGCTTTTCCACAGTCTGTGCTTAGGGCTACTTGAAGAGGAAACAAACCATAGAGACAAAACTGAGAACTCCTTTATTTTATGAAGTTTTAAAGAGGTACTACAAACCATGTTGGATTTAGAGTTCCAAATTCATCGCTCTATATAGGAGAGAACTGAGTGAAACATAAAAATAAAAACTGCTACTGTAAACGAACGCTTCAAACTCGAAGAACAAAATTTGGTGAGCCAAGTGGGATTTGTGTACTTGCCATTAACACCAAGTATCATCAAGATTGGGTGAAAAACTGTTTGCTGGTATTTCGGAAACTTGTAATTTCTTGGAAGCTTGGCAACCCCTTTCAATGAAAGTGCTTTTCCACAGTCTCTGCTTGGGGATACTTGAGGAGGAAACAAATCATAGAGACAAAACTGAGAACTCCTTTATTTTCTCAAGTTTCAAAGAGCTACTACAAACCATGTTGGATTTAGAGTTCCAAATTCATCTATCTATATAGGAGAGAACAGAGGGACACCTAAAAATATAAACTGCTACTGTAAACGAACGCTTCAACGTAGAAGAACCAAATTTGGTGAGTCAAGTGGAATTTGTGTACTGATCATTACCACCAGTATCATCAAGATTGGGTGAAAAAATATTTGCTGGTATTTTGGAAACTCGTTATTTCTTAGAAGCTTAAAAACAACTCTCAATGAAAGTGCTTTTCCACAGTCTGTGCCTAGGGCTACTTGAAGAGGAAAGAAAACATAGAGACAAAACTGAGATCTCCTTTATTTTGTCACGTTTCAAAGAGCTACTACAAACCATGTTGTTTAGTGTTTTAAATTCATCTATCTATCTAGGAGAGAACAGGTGAAATGTAAAAATAAAAACAGCTACTGTAAACGAACGCTTCCCCCTAGAAGAACAAAGTTTGGTGAGCCAAGTGGGATTTGTGTACTTATCATTACCACCAAGTATCATCAAGATTGGGTGAAAAAATATTTGCTGGTATTTCAAAATTCATAATTTCTTGGAAGCTTGGCAACCCCTTTCAATGAAAGTGCTTTTCCAAACTCTCTGTTTATGGCTACTTGAAGAGGAAACAAACCATAGAGACAAAACTGAGAACAGTTATATTTTGTCAAGTTTAAAAGAGCTACTACAAACCATGTTGGATTTAGAGTTCCAAATTCATCTATCTATATAGGAGAGAACTGAGTGAAACCTAAAAATAAAAACTGCTACTGTAAACGAACGCTTCAACCTAGAAGAACAAAATTTGGTGAGCCAAGTGTGATTTGTGTAATGATCATTACCACCAAGTATCATCAAGATTGGGTAAAAAAATATTTGCTGGTATTTTGGAAACTCGTGATTTCTTAGAAGCTTGGCAACCCCTTTCAATGAAAGTGCTGTTCTACAGTTTGTGCCTAAGGCTACTTGGAGAGGAAACAAACCATAGAGATAAAACTGAGAACTCCTTTATTTTGTCAAGTTTCAAAGAGCTACTACAAACCATATTGGATTTAGAGTTCCAAATTCATCTATCTATATGGAAAAGAACAGAGTGAAACCTAAATAAAAACAGCTACTGTAAACGAACGCTTCAACATAGAAGAACAAAATTTGTTGAGCCAAGTGGATTTGTGTACTTATCATTACCACCAAGTATCATCAAGATTGGGTGAAAAAATATTTGCTGGTATTTCAAAACTCGTAATTTCTTGGAAGCTTGGAAACCCCTTTCAACGAAAGTGCTTTTCCACAGTCTCTGCTTAGGGCTACTTGAAGAGGAAACAAACCATAGAGACAAAACTGAGAACTCCTTTATTTTGTCAAGTTTCAAAGAGCTACTACAAACCATGTTGGATTTAGAGTTCCAAATTCATCTATCTATATAGGAGAGAACAGAGGGAAACCTAAAAATAAAAAATGCACTTGTAAACGAACGCTTCAACCTAGAAGAGCAAAATTTGGTGAGCCAAGTGGGATTTGTGTATTTGTAATTGCCACCAAGTATCATCAAGATTGGGTGAAAAAATATTTGCTGGTATTTCGGCAACCCGTAATTTTTTGGGAGCTTGGCAAACGCTTTCAATGAAAGTGCTTTTCCAGAGTTTCTGATTAGGGCTACTTGAAGAAGAAACAAATCATAGAGACAAAACTGAGAACTCCTTTATTTTGTCAAGTTTCAAAGAGCTACTACAAACCATGTTGGATTTAGAGTTCCAAATTCATCTATCTATATAGGAGCGAACAGAGGGAAACCTAAAAATAAAAACTGCTACTGGAAACGAACGCTTCAACCTAGAAGAACAAAATTTGGTGAGCCAAGTGTGATTTGTGTACTGATCATTACCACCAAGTATCATAAAGATTGGGTGAAAAAATATTTGCTGGTATTTCGGAAACTCGTTATTTCTTAGAAGCTTGGCACCCCTTTCAATGAAAGTGCTGTTCTACAGTTTGTGCCTAGGGCTACTTGGAGAGGAAACAAACCATAGAGACAAAACTGAGAACTCCCTTTATTTTGTCAAGTTTCAAAGAGTTACTACAAACCATGTTGGATTTAGAGTTCCAAATTCATCTTCCTATATAGGAGCGAACAGAGGGAAACCTAAAAATAAAAACTGCTACTGGAAACGAACGCTTCAACCTAGAAGAACAAGATTTGGTGAGCCAAGTGGGATTTGTGTACTGCTCATTACCAAAAAGCATCATCAAGATTGGGTGAAAAAATATTTGCTGCTATTTCGGAGACTCTTTATTTCTTAGAAGCTTGGCAACCCCTCTCAATGAAAGTGCTTTTCACAGTCTTTGCCTAGGGCTACTTGAAGAGGAAACAAACCATAGAGACAAAACTGAAAACTCCTTTATTTTGTCAAGTTTCAAAGAGCTACTACAAACCATGTTGGATTTAGAGTTCCAAATTCATCTATCTATATAGGAGAGAAAAGAGAGAAACCTAAATATAAAAACTGCTACTGTAGGACGAACGCTTCCACCTAGAAGAACAAAAATTTGGTGAGCCAAGTGGGATTTGTATCCTGATAATTACCACCAAGTTATCATCAACATTGGGTGAAAAAATATCTGCTGGTATGTCGGAAACTCGTTGTTTCTTAGAAGCCATGGCAACCCCTCTCAATGAAATTGCTTTTCCACAGTCTGTGCCTAGGGCTACTTGAAGAGGAAACAAACCATAGAGACAAAACTGAGAACTCCTTTATTTTGTCAAGTTTCAAAGAGCTACTACAAACCATGTTGCATTTAGAGTTCCAAATTCATCTATCTATATAGGAGAGAACAAGAGGGAACCTAAAAATATAAACTGCTACTGTAAACGAACTCTTCAACCTGGAAGAACAAAATTTGGTGAGCCAAGTGGGATTTGTGTACTTGTCATTACCACCGAGTATCATCAAGATGGGTAAAAAAAATGTTTGCAGGTATTTCGGCAACCCGTAATTTCTTGGGAGCTGGCAAACCCTTTCAATGAAAGTGCTTTTCCACAGTCTCTGCTTAGGGCTACCTGAAGAGGAAACAAATCATAGAGACAAAACTGAGAACTCCTTTATTTTGTCAAGTTTCAAAGAGCTACTACAAACCATGTTGGATTTAGAGTTCCAAATTCATCTATCTATATAGGAGAGAACAGAGGGAAACCTAAAAATATAAACTGCTACTGTAAACGAACGCTTCAACCTAGAAGAACCAAATTTGGTGAGCCAAGTGGGATTTGTGTACTTGTCCTTACCACCAAGTATCATCAAGTTTGGGTGAAAAATATTTGCTGGTATTTCGGAAACTCGTTATTTCTTAGAAGCTTGGCAACAACTCTCAATGAATGTGCTTTAACCAAGTCTGTGCCTAGGGCTATTTGAAGAGGAAACATACCATAGAGACAAAACTGAGAACTTTTTTATTATGTCAAGTTTCAAAGAGCTACTACAAACCATGTTGGATTTAGAGTTCCAAATTCATCTATCTATATAAGAGAGAACAGAGGGAAACCTAAAAATAAAAACTGCTACTCTAAACGAACGCTTCAACCTAGAAGAGCAAAATTTGGTGAGCCAAGTGGGATTTGTGTACTTGTCATTACTACCAAGTATCATCAAGATAGGGTGAAAAAATATTTGCTGGTATTTCGGAAAACCGTAATTTTTTGGGAGCTTGGCAAACCCTTTCAATGAAAGTGCTTTTCCACAGTCTCTGCTTAGGGCTACTTGAAGAGGAAACAAATTATAGAGACAAAACTGAGAACTCCTTTATCTTGTCATGTTTCAAAGAGCTACTACAAACCATGTTGAATTTAGAGTTCCAAATTCAGCTATTTATATAGGAGAGAACAGAGGGAAACCTAAAAATAAAAACTGCTACTGTAAACCAACGCTTCAACCTAGAAGAAAAAAATTTGGTGAGCCAAGTGGGATTTGTGTACTTGTCATTACCACCAAGTATCATCAAGATTGGGTGAAAAAATATTTGCTGGTATTTCGGAAACTCATTATTTCTTAGAAGCCTGGCAACCCCTCCCAATGAAAGTGCTTTGCACAGTCTGTGCCTAGGACTACTTGAAGAGGAAACAAACATAGAGACAAAACTGAGAACTCCTTCATTTTGTCAAGTTTCAAAGAGCTACTACAAACCATGTTGGATTTAGAGTTCCGAATTCATCTATCTATATAAAAGAGAACAGAGTGAAACCAAAAAATAAAAACAGTTACTGTAAACGAACGCTTCAACCTCGAAGAACAAAATTTGTTGAGCCAAGTGGGATTTGTGTACTTGTCATTAACACCAAGTATCATCAAGATTGGGTGAAAAACTGTTTGCTGGTATTTCGGAAACTCGTAATTTCTTGGAAGCTTGGCAACCCCTTTCAATGAAAGTGCTTTTCCGCAGTCTCTGCTTAGGGATACTTGATGAGGAAACAAATCATAGAGACAAAACTGAGAACTCCTTTATTTTGTCAAGTTTCAAAGAGCTACTACAAACCATGTTGGACTTAGTGTTCCAAATTCATCTATCTATATAGGAGAGAACAGAGGGACACCTAAAAATATAAACTGCTACTATAAACGAAAGCTTCAACCTAGAAGAAACAAATTTGGTGAGTCAAGTGGAATTTGTGTACTGATCATTACCACCAGTATCATCAAGATTGGGTGAAAAAATATTTGCTGGTATTTTGGAAACTCGTTATTTCTTAGAATCTTAAAAACAAATCTCAATGAAAGTGCTTTTCCACAGTCTGTGCCTAGGGCTACTTGAAGAGGAAACAAACCATAGAGACAAAACTGATATTTCCTTTATTTTGTCACCTTTCAAAGAGCTACTACAAACCATGTTGGATTTAGTGTTTTAAATTCATCTATCTATCTTGGAGAGAAAAGTGTGAAACCTAAAATAAAAACAGCTACTGTAAACGAACGCTTCAAATTAGAAAAACAAAATTTGTTGAGCCAAGTGGGATTTGTACACTTATCATTACCACAAGTATCATCAAGATTGGGTGAAAAAATATTTGCTGGTATTTCAAAACTCGTAATTTCTTGGAAGCTTGGAAACGCCTTTCAACGAAAGTGCTTTTCACAGTCTCTGCTTAGGGCTACTTGAAGAGGAAACAAACCATAGAGACAAACTGAGAACTCCTTTATTTTGTCAAGTTTCAAAGAGCTACTACAAACCATGTTGGATTTAGAGTTCCAAATTCATCTATCTATATAGGAGAGAACAGAGGGAAACCTAAAAATAAAAAATGCACTTGTAAACGAACGCTTCAACCTAGAAGAGCAAAATTTGGTGAGCCAAGTGGGATTTGTGTATTTGTAATTGCCACCAAGTATCATCAAGATTGGGTGAAAAAATATTTGCTGGTATTTCGGCAACCCGTAATTTTTTGGGAGCTTGGCAAACGCTTTCAATGAAAGTGCTTTTCCAGAAGTTTCTGATTAGGGCTACTTGAAGAAGAAACAAATCATAGAGACAAAACTGAGAACTCCTTTATTTTGTCAAGTTTCAAAGAGCTACTACAAACCATGTTGGATTTAGAGTTCCAAATTCATCTATCTATATAGGAGCGAACAGAGGGAAACCTAAAAATAAAAACTGCTACTGGAAACGAACGCTTCAACCTAGAAGAACAAAATTTGGTGAGCCAAGTGTGATTTGTGGTACTGATCATTACCACCAAGTATCATAAAGATTGGGTGAAAAAATATTTGCTGGTATTTCGGAAACTCGTTATTTCTTAGAAGCTTGGCAACCCCTTTCAATGAAAGTGCTGTTCTACAGTTTGTGCCTAGGGCTACTTGGAGAGGAAACAAACCATAGAGACAAAAGTGAGAACTCCTTTATTTTGTCAAGTTTCAAAGAGTTACTACAAACCATGTTGGATTTAGAGTTCCAAATTCATCTACCTATATAGGAGCGAACAGAGGGAAACCTAAAAATAAAAACTGCTACTGGAAACAAACGCTTCAACCTAGAAGAACAAGATTTGGTGAGCCAAGTGGGATTTGTGTACTGATCATTACCAAAAAGCATCATCAAGATTGGGTGAAAAAATGTTTGCTGCTATTTCGGAGACTCTTTATTTCTTAGAAGCTTGGCAACCCCTCTCAATGAAAGTGCTTTTCCACAGTCTTTGCCTAGGGCTACTTGAAGAGGAAACAAACCATAGAGACAAACTGAGAACTCCTTTATTTTGTCAAGTTTCAAAGAGCTACTACAAACCATGTTGGATTTAGAGTTCCAAATTCATCTATCTATATAGGAGAGAAAAGAGAGAAACCTAAATATAAAAACTGCTACTGTAGACGAACGCTTCCACCTAGAAGAACAAAATTTGGTGAGCCAAGTGGGATTTGTATCCTGATCATTACCACCAAGTATCATCAACATTGGGTGAAAAAATATCTGCTGGTATGTCGGAAACTCGTTGTTTCTTAGAAACCTGGCAACCCCTCTCAATGAAATTGCTTTTCCACAGTCTGTGCCTAGGGCTACTTGAAGAGGAAACAAACCATAGAGACAAAACTGAGAACTCCTTTATTTTGTCAAGTTTCAAAGAGCTACTACAAACCATGTTGCATTTAGAGTTCCAAATTCATCTATCTATATAGGAGAGAACAGAGGGAAACCTAAAAGTATAAACTGCTACTGTAAACGAACGCTTCAACTAGAAGAACAAAATTTGGTGAGTCAAGTGGGATTTGTGTACTGATCATTACCACCAAATATCATCAAGATTGGGTGAAAAAATATTTGCTGGTATTTCGGAAACTCGTTATTACCTGGACCTTGGCAACCCCTTTCAATGCAAGTGCTTTTCCACCGTCTGTGCCTAGGGCTATTGAAGAGGAAACAAACCATAGAGACAAAACTGAGAACTACTAAAAACCATGTTGGATTTAGATTTCCAAATTCATCTATCTATATAGGAGAGAACAGAGTGAAACCTGAATATAAAAATTGCTATTGTAGACGAAAGCTTAAACCTAGAGGAACAAAATTTGGTGAGCCAAGTGGGATTTGTGTACTGATCATTACCACCAAGTATCATCAATATTGGGTGAAAAAAATATTTGCTGCTATTTCGGAAACTCGTTATTTCTTAGTAGCTTGGCAAACCCTCTCAATGAAAAGTGCTTTTCCACAGTCTGTGCCTAGGGCTACTTGAAGAGGAAACAACCCATAGGAGAAAAAACTGAGAACTCCTTTATTTTGTCACGTTTCAAAGTGTTACTAGAAACCATGTAGGATTTAGAGTTTCAAATTCATCGATCTATATAGGAGAGAACAGAGGGAAACCTAAATATAAAACTGCTACTGTCGACGAACGCTTCAACCTAGAAGAACAAAATTTGGTGAGCCAAGTGGGATTTGTGTACTGATCATTACCACCAAGTATCATCAATTGGGTGAAAAATATTTGCTGGTATTTCGGAAGCTCGTTATTTCTTAGAAGCTTGGCAACCCCTCTCAATGAAAGTGCTTTTCCACATTCAGTGCCTCCGGCTATTGAAGAGGAAACAAACCATAGAGACAAACTGAGAACTCCTTTAGTTTGTCAAGTTTCAAAGAGATTCTACAAAACTTGTTGGATTTAGAGTTCCAAATTCATCTATCTACATAGGAGAGAACAGAGGGAAACTAAAAATATAAACTGCTACTGTAAAAGAACGCTTCAAAATAGAAGATCAAAATTTGGTGAGTCAAGTGGGATTTGTGTACGGATCATTACTACCAAGTATCGTCAAGATTGGGTGGAAAAATATTTGCTGGTATTTCGGAAACTCGTTATTTCTTGGAAGCTTGGCAACCCCTTTAAACGAAAGTGCTTTTCCACAGTCTCTGCTTAGGGCTACTTGAAGAGGAAACAAACCATAGAGACAAAACTGAGAACTGCTTTATTTTGTCAAGTTTCAAAGAGCTACTACAAACCATGTTGGATTTAGTGTTCCAAATTTATCTAATTATATAGGAGAGAACAGAGGGAAACCTAAATATAAAAACTGCTTCTGTAGACGAACGCTTCAACGTAGAAGAAAAAAATTTGTGAGCCAAGTGGGATTTGTGTCCTGATCATTACCACCAAGTATCATCAAGATTGGGTGAAAAAATATTTGCTGGTATTTCGGAAAATCGCAATTTCTTGGAAGCATGGCAACCCCTTTCAATGAAAGTGCTTTTCCACACTCTCTGCTTAGGGATACATGAAGAGTAAACAAATGTTAGAGACAAAGCTGAGAATTCCTTTTTTTGTCAAGTTTCAAAGGGCTACTACAAACCATGTTGGATTTAGAGTTCCAAATTCATCTATCTATATAGGAGAGAACAGAAGAAACCTAAAATAAAAACTGCTACTGTACACGAATGCTTAAACCTAGAAGAACAAAATTTGGTGAGCCATGTGGGATTTGTGTACCGATCATTACCACCACGTATCATCTCGATGGGGTGATAAAATATGTGCTGGTATTTCGGAAACTCGTTAATTTCTTAGAAGTTGGCAACCCCTCTCAATGAAAGTGCTTTTCCACTGTCTCTGCTTAGGGCTATTTGAAGAGGAAACAAATTATAGAGACAAACCTGAGAACTCCTTTATTTTGTCAAGTTTCAAATAGCTACTACAAACCATGTTGGATTTTAGAGTTCCAAATTCATCTATCTATATAGGAGAGAACAGAAGAAAAACCTAAAAATAAAAACTGCTACTGTACACGAAGGCTTAAACCTAGAAGAACAAAATTTGGTGAGCCAAGTGGGATTTGTGTACTGATAATTTCCACAAGTATCATTAAGATTGGGTGAAAAAATATTTGCTGGTATTTCGGAAACTCGTTATTTCTCAGAAGCTTGGCAACCACTCTAAATGAAAGTGCTTTTCCACAGTCTGTGCATAGGGCTACTTGAATAGGAAACAAACCATAGAGGCAAAAGTGAGAACTCTTTATTTTGTCAAGTTTCAAAGAGCTATTACAAACCATGTTGGATTAAGAGTTTCAAATTCATCTATCTATATAGGAGAGGAACAGAAGAAAACCTAAAAATAAAAACTGCTACTGTACACGAATGCTTAAACCTAGAAGAACAAAATTTGGCGACGCCATGTGGGATTTGTGTACCGATAATTACCACCACGTATCATCAAGATTGTGTCAAAAAATATTTGCTGGTATTTCGGAAACTCGCAATTTCTTGGAAGCTTGGCAACCCCTTTCAATGAAGTGCTTTTCCACACTCTCTGCTTAGGGATACATGAAGAGGAAACAAATCTTAGAGACAAAGCTGAGAATTCCATTTTTTTGTCAAGTTTCAAAGGGCTAGTACAAACCATGTTGGATTTAGAGTTCCAAATTCATCTATCTACATAGGAGAGAACAGAGGGAAACCTAAAAATATAAACTGCTACTGTAAAAGAACGCTTCAAAATAGAAGATCAAAATTTGGTGAGTCAAGTGGGATTTGTGTCCGGATCATTACTACCAAGTATCATCAAGATTGGGTGGAAAAATATTTGCTCATATTTCGGAAACTCGTTATTTCTTGGAAGCTTGGCAACCACTTTCAAAGAAAGTGCTTTTCCACAGTCTCTGCTTAGGGCTACTTGAAGAGGAAACAAACCATAGAGACAAAACTGAGAACTACATTTTTTTTGTCAAGTTTCAAAGAGCTACTACTAACCATGTTGGATTTAGAGTTCCAAATTCATCTATCTATAAAGGAGAGAACAGAGGGAAACTTAAACATATAAACGACTACTGTAAACGAACGCTTCAAACTAGAAGAACAAAATTTGGTGAGCCAAGTGGGATTTGTGTACTTGTCATTACCACCAAGTATCATCAAGATTGGGTGAAAAAATATTTGCTGGTATTTCGAAAACCTGTTATTTTTTAGAAGCTTGGCAACCACTCTCAATGAAAGTGCTTTTCCACAGTCTGTGCCTAGGGATACTTGAAGAGGAAACAAACCATAGAGACAAAACTGAGAACTCCTTTATTTTGTCAAGTTTCAAAGAGATACTACAAACCCTGCTGGATTTAGAGTTCCAAATTCATCTATCTATATAGGAGAGAACAGAGTAGAAACCTAAATATAAAAACTGCTACTGTAGAAGAACGCTTAAACCTAGAAGAACAAAATTTGGTGAGCCAAGTGGGATTTGTGTACTTGTCATTACCACCACGTATAATCAAGATTGGATGAAAAATATTTGCTGGAATTTCGAAAACTAGTAATTTCTTGGAAGCTATGCAACCCGTCTCAATGAAAAGTGCTTTTCCACAGTCTGTGCATAGGGCTACTTGAAGAGTAAACAAATCATAGAGACAAAACTGAGAATTCCTTTATTTTGTCAAGTTTCAAAGAGCTACTACAACCATGTTGGATTTAGAGTTCCAAATTCATCTATCTATATAGGAGAGAACAGAGTGAAACTTAAAAATATAAACTTCTACTCTAAACGAACGCTTCAACGTAGAAGAACAAAAATTTGGTGAGTCAAGTGGGATTTGTGTACTTGTCATTACCACCACGTATCATCCAGTTTGGGTGAAAAAGTATTTGCTGGTATTTCGGAAACTCGTAATTTCTTGGATGCTTGGCAACCCCTTTCAATCAAAGTGCATTTCCACAGTCTCTGCTTAGGGCTACTTGAAGAGGAAACAAATTATAGAGACAAACACGAGAACTCCTTTATGTTGGCAAGTTTCAAATAGCTACTAAAGCTATCTTGGATTTAGAGTTCCAAATTCATCTATCTATATATGAGAGAACAGAGAGAAACCTAAAAATAAAAACTGCTACCGTAAACGAACGCTTCAACCTAGAAGAACAAAATTTGGTGAGCCAAGTGGGATTTGTGTACCCATCATTACCACTATGTATCATCAAGATTGGGTGAAAAAATATTTGCTGGTAATTCGGAAACTCGTAATTTCTTGGAAGCTTGGCAACCCCTT
Source organism: Callospermophilus lateralis (assembly GCF_048772815.1). NCBI lineage: Eukaryota > Metazoa > Chordata > Mammalia > Rodentia > Sciuridae > Callospermophilus > Callospermophilus lateralis. The sequence continues at coordinate 30,468 of NW_027516282.1, read as the reverse complement.
TCAATGAAAGTGCTTTTCCACAGTCTCTGCTTAGGGCTACTTGAAGAGTAAACAAATCATAGAGACAAAACTGAGAATTCCTTTATTTTTTCAAGTTTCAAAGAGCTACTACAAACCATGTTGGATTTAGAGTTCCAAATTCATCTATCTATATAGGAGAGAACAGAGTGCAACCTAAAAATATATACTGCTACTGTAAAAGAACGCTTCAACTTAGAAGACCAAAATTGGGTGAGTCAAGTGGGATTTGTGTACTGATCATTACCACCATGTATCATCAAGATTGGGTGAAAAAATATTAGCTGCTATTTCAGAAACTCATAATTTCTTGGAAGCTTGGCAACCTCTTTCAATGAAAGTGCTTTTCCACAGTCTCTGCTTAGGGCTACTTGAAGAGGAAACAAACCATAGAGACAAAACAGAGAACTCCTTTATTTTGTCAAGGTTCAAAGAGCTACTAGAAACAATGTTGGATTTAGAGTTCCAAATTTATCTATCTATATAGGAGAGAAAAGAGGGAAACATAAAAATAAAATTGCTACTGTAAACGAACGCTTCAACCTAGAAGAACAAAATTTGGTGAGCCAAGTGGGATTTGTGTACTTGTCATTACCACCAAGTGTCATAAACATTGGGTGAAAAAATATATGCTGGTAGTTCGGAAACTCCTAATTTCTTGGAAGCTTGGCAAACACTTTTAATGAAAGTGCTTTTCCACAGTCTGTGCATAGGGCTACTTGAAGAGTAAACAAATCATAGAGACAAAACTGAGAATTCCTTTATTTTGTCAAGTTTCAAAGAGCTACTACAAACCATGTTGGATTTAGAGTTCCAAATTCATCTATCTATATAGGAGAGAACAGAGTGAAACCTAAAAATATAAACTGCTACTGTAAACGAACGCTTCAACCTAGAAGAACAAAATTTGGTGAGTCAAGTGGGATTTGTGTACTTGTCATTACCACCACGTATCATTCAGATTGGGTGAAAAAACTATTTGCTGGTATTTCGGAAACTCGTAATTTCTTGGAAGCTTGGCAACCCCTTTCAATGAAAGTGCTTTTCCACAGTCTCTGCTTAGGGCTACGTGAAGAGGAAACAAACCATAGAGACAAAACTGAGAACTCCTTTATTTTGTCAAGTTTCAAAGAGCTTCTACAAACCATGTTGGATTTAGAGTTCCAAATTCATCTATCTAATTGGAGAGAACAGAGGGAAACCTAAAAATAAAAACTGCTACTGTACACGAAAGCTTCAAACTAGAAGAACTAAATTTGGTGAGTCAAGTGGGATTTCTGTACCGATCATTACTACCAAGTATCAACAACATTGGGTGAAAAAATATTTGCTGGTATTTCGGAAACTCTAATTTCTTGGAAGCATGGCAACCCCTTTCAATGAAAGTGCTTTTCCACAGTCTGTGCTTAGGTCTACTTGAAGAGGAAACAAACCATAGAGACAAAACTGAGAACTACTATTTTTTTGTCAAGTTTCAAAGAGCGAACACAAAGCATGTTGGATTTAGAGTTCCAAATTCATCTATCTATATAGGAGAGAACAGTGGGAAACCTAAATATAAAAACTGCTACTGTAGACGAACGCTTCAACCTAGAAGAACAAAATTTGGTGAGCCAAGTTTGATTTGTGTACTGATCATTACCAACAAGTCTCATCTACATAACGTGAAAAAATATTTGCTGGTATTTCGGAAACTCGTTATTTTTTAGAAGATTGGCAACAACTCTCAAAGAAAGTGCTTTTCCACAGTCTGTGCCTAGGGCTACTTGAAGAGGAAACAAACCATAGAGACAAAACTCAGAACTCCTTTATTTTGTCAAGTTTCAAAGAGCTACTACAAAACATGTTGGATTTAGAGTTCCAAATTCATCTACCTATATAATAGAAAAAAAAGTGAAACCTACAGATAAAAACTGGTACTGTAGACGAACGTTTCAACCTAGAAGAACACAATTTGGTGAGCCAAGTGGGATTTGTGTTCTTATCATTACCACCAAGTATCATCAAGTTTGGTTGAAAAAATATTTGTTGATATTTCTGAAACTCGTTATTTCTTAGAAGCTTGGCAACCCCTCTCAATGAAAGTGCTTTTCCACAGTCTGTGCCTATGGCTACTTGCAGAAAAAAACAAACCATAGAGACAAAACTGAGAACTCCTTTATTTTGTCAAGTTTCAAAGAGCTACTACAAACCATGTTGGATTTAGAGTTCCAAATTCTTCTATCTATATAGAAGAGAACAGAGTGAAACCTAAATATAAAAACTGCTACTGTAGATGAACGCTTAAACCGAGAAGAATAAAATTTGGTGAGCCAAGTGGGATTTGTGTACTGATCATTACCATCACGTATCATCACGATTGGATGAAAAAATATTTGCTGATATTTCAAAAACTCGTTATTTCTTAGAAGCTTGGCAAGGCCTCTCAATGAAAGTGCTTTTCCACAGTATCTGCTTAGGGATTCTTGAAGAGGAAACAAATTATATAGACAAACCTGAGAACTCTATTATTTTGTCAAGGTTCAAAGAGCTACTACAAACCATGTTGGATTTAGAGTTCCAAATTCATCTATCTACATAGGAGAGAACAGAGTGAAACCTAAATATAAAAACTGCTACTGTAGACGAACGCATCAACCTAGAAGAACAAAATTTGGTGAGCCATGTGGGATTTGTGTACTGATCATTACCACCAAGTATCATCAAGATTGGGTGAGAAAATATTGGATAGTGTTTCGGAAACTCGTTATTTCTTGGAAGCTTGGCAACCCCTTTCAATGAAAGTGCTTTTCCACAGACTCTGCTTAGGGCTACTCGAAGAGGAAACAAACCATACAGACAAAACTGAGAACTACTTTTTTTTGTCAAGTTACAAAGAGCGACTACAAACCATGTTGGATTTAGATTTCCAAATTCATCTATCTATATACGAGAGAACAGACGAATACCTAAAAATAAAAACTGCTACCGTAAACGAACACTTCAACCTAGAAGAACAAAACTTGGTGAGCCAAGTGGGATTTGTGTACCGATCATTACCACCACGTATAATCAAGATTGGGTGAAAAAATATTTGCTGTTATTTCGGAAACTCGTAATTTCTTGGAAGCTTGGCAACCCCTTTCAATGAAAGTGCTTTTCCACAGTCTCTGCTTAGGGCTACCTGAAGAGGAAACAAATCATAGAGACAAAACTGAGAACTCCTTTATTTTGTCAAGTTTCAAAGAGCTACTACAAACCATGTTGGATTAAGAGTTCCAAATTCAGCTATTTATATAGGAGAGAACAGAGGGAAACCTAAAAATATAAACTGCTACTGTAAACGAAGGCTTCAACCTAGAAGAACAAAATTTGGTGAGCCAAGTGGGATTTGTGTACTTGTCATTACCACCAAGGATTATCAAAATTGGGTGAAAAAATATTTGCTGGTATTTCGGAAACTCGTTATTTCTTTGAAGCCTGGCAACCCCTCTCAATGAATGTGCTTTTGCACAGTCTGTGCCTAGGGCTACTTGAAGAGGAAACAAATCATAGAGACAAAACTGAGAACTCCTTCATTTTGTCACGTTTCAAAGAGCTACTACAAACCATGTTGTATTTAGAGTTCCAAATTCATCTATCTATATGGGAGAGAACTTAGTGAAACATAAAAATATAAACTGCTACTGTAAACGAACGCTTCAAACTCGAAGAACAAAATTTGGTGAGCCAAGTGGGATTTGTGTACTTGTCATTAACACCAAGTATCATCAAGATTGGGTGAAAATCTGTTTGCTGGTATTTCGGAAACTTGTAATTTCTTGGAAACTTGGCAACCACTTTCAATGAAATTGCTTTTCCACAGTCTCTGCTTAGGGATACTTGAGGAGGAAACAAATCATAGAGACAAAACTGAGAACTTCTTTATTTTTTCAAGTTTCAAAGAACTACTACAAACCATGTTGGATTTAGAGTTCCAAATTCATCTATCTATATTGGAGAGAACACAGGGACACCTAAAATTATAAAATAATACTGTAAAAGAACGCTTCAACCTAGAATAACCAAATTTGGTGAGTCAAGTGGAATTTGTGTACTGATCATTACCACCAGGATCATCAAGATTGGGTGAAAAAATATTTGCTGGTATTTTGGAAACTCGTAATTTCTTAGAAGCTTGGCAACCCCTTTCAATGAAAGTGCTTTTCTACAGTTTGTGCCTTGGGCTACTTGAAGAGGAAACAAACCATAGAGACAATACTGAGAACTCCTTTATTTTGTCAAGTTTCAAAGAGTTACTACAAATCATATTGGATTTAGAGTTCCAAATTCATCTATCTATATAGGAGAGAACAGAGGGCAACCTAAAAATAAAAACTGCTACTGTAAATGAACGCTTCACCCTAGAAGAACAAAATTTGGTGAGCCAAGTGGGATTTGTGTACTTATCATTACCACCAAGTATCATCAAGATTGGGTGAAAAAATATTTGCTGGTATTTCGAAATTCGTAATTTCTTGGAAGCTTGGCAACCCCTGTCAATGAAAGTGCTTTTCCACACTCTCTGTTTATGGCTACTTGAAGAGGAAACAAACCATAGAGACAAAACTGAGAACTCCTTTATTTTGTCAAGTTTAAAAGATCTACTACAAACCATGTTGGATTTAGAGTTCCAAATTCATCTATCTATATAGGAGAGAACTGAGTGAAACCTAAAAATAAATACTGCTACTGTAAACGAACGCTTCAACATAGAAGAACAAAATTTGGTGAGCCAAGTGGGATTTGTGTAATGATCATTACCACCAAGTATCATCAAGATTGGGTAAAAAAATATTTGCTGGTATTTTGGAAACTCGTTATTTCTTAGAAGCTTGGCAACCCCTTTCAATGAAAGTGCTGTGATACAGTTTGTGCCTAAGGCTACTTGGAGAGGAAACAAACCATAGAGATAAAACTGAGAACTCCTTTATTTTGTCAAGTTTCAAAGAGCTACTACAAACCATATTGGATTTAGAGTTCCAAATTCATCTATCTATATGGGAAAGAACAGAGTGAAAACTAAAAATAAAAACTTCTACTGTAAACGAACGCTTCAACCTAGAAGAACAAAATTTGGTGAGCCAAGTGGCATTTGTGTACTGATCATTACCACCACGTATCATCAAGATTGGGTGAAAAAATATTTGCTGGTATTTCGGAAAATCGTTATTTCTTATAAGCTTGGCAACCCCACTCAATGAATGTGCTTTTCCCCAGTCTGTGCCTAGGGCTATTTGAAGAGGAAACAAACCATAGAGACAAAATTGAGAACTTTTTTATTTTGTCAAGTATCAAAGAGCTACTACAAACCATGTTGGATTTAGAGTTCCAAATTCATCTATCTATATAGGAGAGAAAAGAGGGAAACCAAAAAATAAAAACTGCTACTGTAAACGAACGCTTCAACCTGGAAGAGCAAAATTTGGTGAGCCAAGTGGGATTTTTGTACTTGTCATTACCACCGAGTATCATCAAGATTGGGTAAAAAAATATTTGCTGGTATTTCGGCAACCCGTAATTTCTTGGGAGCATGGCAAACCCTTTCAATGAAAGTTCTTTTCCACAGTCTCTGCTTAGGGCTACCTGAAGAGGAAACAAATCATAGAGACAAAACTGAGAACTCCTTTATTTTGTCAAGTTTCAAAGAGCTACTACAAACCATGTTGGATTTAGAGTTCCAAATTCATCTATCTATATAGGAGAGAACTGAGTGAAACCTGAAAATAAATACTGCTACTGTAAACGAACGCTTCAACCTAGAAGAACAAAATTTGGTGAGCCAAGTGTGATTTGTGTAATGATCATTACCACCAAGTATCATCAAGTTTGGGTAAAAAAATATTTGCTGGTATTTTGGAAACTCGTTATTTCTTAGAAGCTTGGCAACCCCTTTCAATGAAAGTGCTGTTCTACAGTTTGTGCCTAAGGCTACTTGGAGAGGAAACAAACCATAGAGATAAAACTGAGAACTCCTTTATTTTGTCAAGTTTCAAAGAGCTACTACAAACCATATTGGATTTAGAGTTCCAAATTCATCTATCTATATGGGAAAGAACAGAGTGAAAACTAAAAATAAAAACTTCTACTGTAAACGAACGCTTCAACCTAGAAGAACAAAATTTGGTGAGCCAAGTGGCATTTGTGTACTGATCATTACCACCAAGTATCATCAAGATTGGGTGAAAAAATATTTGGTGGTATTTCGGAAAATCGTTATTTCTTATAAGCTTGGCAACCCCACTCAATGAATGTGCTTTTCCCCAGTCTGTGCCTAGGGCTATTTGAAGAGGAAACAAACCATAGAGACAAAATTGAGAACTTTTTTATTTTGTCAAGTATCAAAGAGCTACTACAAACCATGTTGGATTTAGAGTTCCAAATTCATCTATCTATATAGGAGAGAAAAGAGGGAAACCTAAAAATAAAAACTGCTACTGTAAACGAACGCTTCAACCTGGAAGAGCAAAATTTGGTGAGCCAAGTGGGATTTTTGTACTTGTCATTACCACCGAGTATCATCAAGATTGGGTAAAAAAATATTTGCTGGTATTTCGGCAACCCGTAACTTCTTGGGAGCTTGGCAAACCCTTTCAATGAAAGTTCTTTTCCACAGTCTCTGCTTAGGGCTACCTGAAGAGGAAACAAATCATAGAGACAAAACTGAGAACTCCTTTATTTTGTCAAGTTTCAAAGAGCTACTACAAACCATGTTGGATTTAGAGTTCCAAATTCATCTATCTATATAGGAGAGAACAGAGGGAAACCTAAAAATATAAACTGCTACTGTAAACGAACGCTTCAACCTAGAAGAACCAAATTTGGTGAGCCAAGTGGGATTTGTGTACTTGTCCTTACCACCAAGTATCATCAAGTTTGGGTGAAAAAATATTTGCTGGTATTTCGGAAACTCGTTATTTCTTAGAAGCTTGGCAACCACTCTCAATGAATGTGCTTTAACCAAGTCTGTGCCTAGGGCTATTTGAAGAGGAAACAAACCATAGAGACAAAACTGAGAACTTTTTTATTATGTCAAGTTTCAAAGAGCTACTACAAACCATGTTGGATTTAGAGTTCCAAATTCATCTATCTATATAAGAGAGAACAGAGGGAAACCTAAAAATAAAAACTGCTACTGTAAACGAACGCTTCAACCTAGAAGAGCAAAATTTGGTGAGCCAAGTAGGATTTGTGTACTTGTCATTACTACCAAGTATCATTAAGATAGGGTGAAAAAATATTTGCTGGTATTTCGGAAAACCGTAATTTTTTGGGAGCTTGGCAAAACCTTTCAATGAAAGTGCTTTTCCACAGTCTCTGCTTAGGGATACTTGATGAGGAAACAAATCATAGAGACAAAACTGAGAAATCCTTTATTTTGAAAGTTTCAAAGAGCTACTACAAACCATGTTGGACTTAGAGTTCCAAATTCATCTATCTATATAGGAGAGAACAGAGGGACACCTAAAAATATAAACTGCTACTATAAACGAAAGCTTCAACCTAGAAGAAACAAATTTGGTGAGTCAAGTGGAATTTGTGTACTGATCATTACCACCAGTATCATCAAGATTGGGTGAAAAAATATTTGCTGGCATTTTGGAAACTCGTTATTTCTTAGAATCTTAAAAACAACTCTCAATGAAAGTGCTTTTCCACAGTCTGTGCCTAGGGCTACTTGAAGAGGAAACAAACCATAGAGACAAAACTGATATTTCCATTATTTTGTCACCTTTCAAAGAGGTACTAGAAACCATGTTGGATTTAGTGTTTTAAATTCATCTATCTATCTTGGAGAGAACAGAATGAAACCTAAAATAAAAACAGCTACTGTAAACGAACGCTTCAACCTAGAAGAACAAAATTTGTTGAGCCAAGTGGGATTTGTGTACTTATCATTACCACCAAGTATCATCAAGATTGGGTGAAAAAATATTTGCTGGTATTTCAAAACTCGTAATTTCTTGGAAGCTTGGAAACCCCTTTCAACGAAAGTGCTTTTCCACAGTCTCTGCATAGGGCTACTTGAAGAGGAAACAAACCATAGAGACAAAACTGAGAACATTTTTATTTTGTCAAGTTTCAAAGAGCTACTACAAACCATGTTGGATTTAGAGTTCCAAATTCATCTATCTATATAGGAGAGAACAGAGGGAAACCTAAAAATAAAAAATGCACTTGTAAACGAACGCTTCAACCTAGAAGAGCAAAATTTGGTGAGCCAAGTGGGATTTGTGTATTTGTAATTGCCACCAAGTATCATCAAGATTGGGTGAAAAAATATTTGCTGGTATTTCGGCAACCCGTAATTTTTTGGGAGCTTGGCAAACGCTTTCAATGAAAGTGCGTTTCCCCAGTTTCTGATTAGGGCTACTTGAAAAAGAAACAAATCATAGAGACAAAACTGAGAACTCCTTTATTTTGTCAAGTTTCAAAGAGCTACTACAAACCATGTTGGATTTAGAGTTCCAAATTCATCTATCTATATAGGAGCGAACAGAGGGAAACGTAAAAATAAAAACTGCTACTGGAAACGAACGCTTCAACCTAGAAGAACAAAATTTGGTGAGCCAAGTGTGATTTGTGTACTGATCATTACCACCAAGTATCATCAAGATTGGGTGAAAAAATATTTGCTGGTATTTCGGAAACTCGTTATTTCTTAGAAGCTTGGCAACCCCTTTCAATGAAAGTGCTGTTCTACAGTTTGTGCCTAGGGCTACTTGGAGAGGAAACAAACCATAGAGACAAAACTGAGAACTCCTTTATTTTGTCAAGTTTCAAAGAGTTACTACAAACCATGTTGGATTTAGAGTTCCAAATTCATCTACCTATATAGGAGCGAACAGAGGGAAACCTAAAAATAAAAACTGCTACTGGAAACGAACGCTTCAACCTAGAAGAACAAAATTTGGTGCGCCAAGTGGGATTTGTGTACTTGTCATTACCACCAAGTATCATCAAGATTGGGTGAAAAAATATTTGCTGGTATTTCGGAAACTCATTATTTCTTAGAAGCCTGGCAACCCCTCCCAATGAAAGTGCTTTGCACTGTCTGTGCCTAGGACTACTTGAAGAGGAAACAAACATAGAGACAAAACTGAGAACTCCTTCATTTTGTCAAGTTTCAAAGAGCTACTACAAACCATGTTGGATTTAGAGTTCCGAATTCATCTATCTGTATAAAAGAGAACAGAGTGAAACCAAAAAATAAAAACAGTTACTGTAAACAAACGCTTCAACCTAGAAGAACACAATTTGGTGAGCCAAGTGGTATTTGTGTACTGATCATTACCACCACCTGTCATCAAGATTGGGTGAAAAAATATTTGCTGGTATTTCGGAAACTCGTTATTTTTTAGAAGCCTGGGAAACCCTCTCAATGAAAGTGCTTTTCCACAGTCTGTGCCTAGGGCTATTGAAGAGTAAACAAACCATAGAGACAAAACTGAGGTCTCCTTTATTTTATGAAGTTTAAAAGAGGTACTACAAACCATGTTGGATTTAGAGTTCCAAATTCATCTATCTATATAGGAGAGAAAAGAGGGAAACCTAAAAATAAAAACTGCTACTGTAAACGAACGCTTCAACCTCGAAGAACAAAATTTGTTGAGCCAAGTGGGATTTGTGTACTTGTCATTAACACCAAGTATCATCAAGATTGGGTGAAAAAATATTTGCTGGTATTTCAAAAACTCGTAATTTCTTGGAAGCTTGGAAACCCCTTTCAACGAAAGTGCTTTTCCACAGTCTCTGCTTAGGGCTACTTGAAGAGGAAACAAACCATAGAGACAAACCTGAGAACATTTTTATTTTGTCAAGTTTCAAAGAGCTACTACAAACCATGTTGGATTTAGAGTTCCAAATTCATCTATCTATATAGGAGCGAACAGAGGGAAACCTAAAAATAAAAACTGCTACTGGAAACGAACGCTTCAACCTAGAAGAACAAAATTTGGTGAGCCAAGTGTGATTTGTGTACTGATCATTACCACCAATTATCAACAAGTTTGGGTGAAAAAATATTTGCTGGTATTTCGCAAACTCGTTATTTCTTACAAGCTTGGCAACCCCTTTCCATGAAAGTGCTGTTCTACAGTTTGTGCCTAGGGCTACTTGGAGAGGAAACAAACCATAGAGACAAAACTGAGAACTCCTTTATTTTGTCAAGTTTCAAAGAGTTACTACAAACCATGTTGGATTTAGAGTTCCAAATTCATCTACCTATATAGGAGCGAACAGAGGGAAACCTAAAAATAAAAACTGCTACTGGAAACGAACGCTTCAACCTAGAAGAACAAAATTTGGTGCGCCAAGTGGGATTTGTGTACTTGTCATTACCACCAAGTATTATCAAGATTGGGTGAAAAAATATTTGCTGGTATTTCGGAAACTCATTATTTCTTAGAAGCCTGGCAAACCCTCCAAATGAAAGTGCTTTGCACTGTCTGTGCCTAGGACTACTTGAAGAGGAAACAAACATAGAGACAAAACTGAGAACTCCTTCATTTTGTCAAGTTTCAAAGAGCTACTACAAACCATGTTGGATTTAGAGTTCCGAATTCATCTATCGATATAAAAGAGAACAGAGTGAAACCAAAAAATAAAAACAGTTACTGTAAACGAACGCTTCAACCTAGAAGAACACAATTTGGTGAGCCAAGTGGTATTTGTGTACTGATCATTACCACCACCTATCATCAAGATTTAGTGAAAAAATATTTGCTGGTATTTCGGAAACTCGTTATTTCTTAGAAGCTTGGCAACCACTCTCAATGATTGTGCTTTTCCCAAGTCTGTGCCTAGGGCTATTTGAAGAGGAAACAAACCATAGTGACAAAACTGAGAACTTTTTTATTTTGTCAAGTCTCAAAGAGCTACTACAAACCATGTTGGATTTAGAGTTCCAAATTCAGCTATCTATATAGGAGCGAACAGAGGGAAACCTAAAAATAAAAACTGCTACTGGAAACGAACGCTTCAACCTAGAAGAACAAAATTTGGTGAGCCAAGTGTGATTTGTGTACTGATCATTACCACCAATTATCAACAAGTTTGGGTGAAAAAATATTTGCTGGTATTTCGAAAACTCGTTATTTCTTACAAGCTTGGCAACCCCTTTCAATGAAAGTGCTGTTCTACAGTTTGTGCCTAGGGCTACTTGGAGAGGAAACAAACCATAGAGACAAAACTGAGAACTCCTTTATTTTGTCAAGTTTCAAAGAGTTACTACAAACCATGTTGGATTTAGAGTTCCAAATTCATCTACCTATATAGGAGCGAACAGAGGGAAACCTAAAAATAAAAACTGCTACTGGAAACGAACGCTTCAACCTAGAAGAACAAAATTTGGTGCGCCAAGTGGGATTTGTGTACTTGTCATTACCACCAAGTATTATCAAGATTGGGTGAAAAAATATTTGCTGGTATTTCGGAAACTCATTATTTCTTAGAAGCCTGGCAAACCCTCCAAATGAAAGTGCTTTGCACTGTCTGTGCCTAGGACTACTTGAAGAGGAAACAAACATAGAGACAAAACTGAGAACTCCTTCATTTTGTCAAGTTTCAAAGAGCTACTACAAACCATGTTGGATTTAGAGTTCCGAATTCATCTATCTGTATAAAAGAGAACAGAGTGAAACCAAAAAATAAAAACAGTTACTGTAAACGAACGCTTCAACCTAGAAGAACACAATTTGGTGAGCCAAGTGGTATTTGTGTACTGATCATTACCACCACCTATCATCAAGATTTAGTGAAAAAATATTTGCTGGTATTTCGGAAACTCGTTATTTCTTAGAAGCTTGGCAACCCCTCTCATTGAAAGTGGTCTTCCACAGTCTGTGCCTAGGGCTATTGAAGAGAAACAAACCATAGAGACAAAACTGAGAACTCCTTTATTTTGTCAAGTTTCAAAGAGCTACTACAAACCATGTTGGATTTAGAGTTCGAAATTCATCTATCTACATAGGAGAGAACAGAGGGAAACCTAAATATCAAACTGCTACTGTAGACGAAAGTTTCAACCTAAAAGAACAAAATTTGGTGAGCCAAATGGGATTTGTGTTCTGATCATTACCACAAAGTATCATCAAGATTGGGTGAAAAAATATTTGCTGGTATTTCGGAAACTCGTAATTTTTTGGAAGCTTTTCAACCCTTTCAATGAAAGTGCTTTTCCACAGTGTCTACTTAGGGCTACTTGAAGAGGAAACAAACCATAGAGACAAAATTGCGAACTACTTTTTTTTTGTGAAGTTTCAAAGAGCTACTACAAACCATGTTGTATTTAGAGTTCCAAATTCATCTGTCTATATAGAAGAGAACAGAGGGAAACCTAAATATAAAAACTGCTACTGTAGATGTACGCTTCAACCTAGAAGAACAAAATTTGGTGAGCCAAGTGGGATTTGTGTACTGATCCTTACCACCATCAAGGTTGGTGAAAAAATATTTGCTGGTATTTGTGAAACTCGTTATTTCTTAGAAGCTTGGCAACCCCTCTCAATGAAAGTGCTTTTCCACAGTCTGTGCCTAGGGCTACTTGAAGCGGAAACAACCCATAGAGACAAAACTGAGAACTCCTTTATTTTGTCACGTTTCAAAGAGTTACTACAAACCATGTTGGATTTAGAGTTTCAAATTCATCTATCTATATAGGAGAGAACAGAGTGAAACCAAGAATAAAAACTGCACCTGTAAATGAACGCTTCCACCTAGAAGAACAAAACTTGGTGAGCCAAGTGGGATTTGTGTACTTGTCATTACCACCAAGTATCATCAAGATTGGGTGAAAAAATATTTGCTGGTATTTCGGAAACTCGTTATTTCTTGGAAGCTTGGCAAACCCTTTCAATGAAAGTGCTTTTCCACAGTCTCTGCTTAGGGCTACTTGAAGAGGAATCAAACCATAGAGACAAAACTGAGAACTACTTTTATTTGTCAAGTTTCAAAGTACGTCTACAAACCATGTTGGATTTAGAGTTCCAAATTCATCTGTCTATATAGGGGACAACAGCGTGAAACCTAAAAATAAAAACTGCTACTGTAAACGAACGCTTCAAAATAGAAGAACAAAATTTCGTGAGCCAAGTGGGATTTGTGTACTTGTCATTAGCACCACGTATCATCCAGCTTGGGTGAAAAAATATTTGCTGGTATTTCGGAAAATCGTAATTTCTTGGAAGCTTGGCAACCGCTTTCAATGAAAGTGCTTTTCCACAGTCTCTGCTTAGGGCTACTTGAAGAGGAAACAAACCATAGAGACAAAACTGAGAACTCCTTTATTTTGTCAAATTTCAAAGAACTACTACAAACCATGTTGGATTTAGTGTTCCAAATTCATCTATCTACATAGGAAAGAACAGAGTGAAACCTAAACATAAAAACTGCTACTGTAGACGAACGCTTCAACCTAGAAGAACAAAATTTGGTGAGCCAAGTAGGATTTGTGTAACGATCATTACCACCATGTATCATCCAGATTGGGTGAAAAAATATTTGCTGGTATTTCGGAATCTCGTTATTTCTTAGAAGCTTGGGAAACCCTCTCAATGAAAGTGCTTTTCCACAGTCTCTGCTTAGGGATACTTGAAGAGGAAACAAACCATAGAGACAAAATTGTGAACTACGTTCTTTTGTCAAGTTTCAAAGAGCTACTACAAACCATGTTGGGTTTAGAGTTCCAAATTCATCTATCTATATATGAGAGAACAATGAAAAACCTAAATATAAAAACTTATACTGTAGACGAACACTTCAACCTAGAAGAAGAAAATTTGGTGAGCCTAGTGGGATTTCTCTACTGATCATTACCAGCAAGTATCATCAAGATTGGGTGAAAATATATTTGCTTGTATTTAGGAAAATCGTTATTTCTTAGAATCTTGGCAACCCCTCTCAATGAAAGTGCTTTTCCACAATTTGTGCCTAGGGCTACTTGAAGAGGAAATAAATCGTAGAGACAAAACTGATAACTACTTTTATTTGTCAAGTTTTAAAAAGCTACTACAAACCATGTTGGATTTAGAGTTCTAAATTCATCTATCTATATAGGAGAGAACAGAGAAAAACCTAAATACAAAAACTGCTACTGTAGACGAACGCTTCAACCTAGAAGAACAAAATTTGGTGAGCCAAGTGGGATTTGTGTACTGATCCTTACAACGAAGTATCATCAAGATTGGGTGAAAAAATATTTGCTGGTATTTCTGAAACTCGTTATTTCTTAGAAGCTTGGCAACCCCTCTCAATGAAAGTGCTTTTCCACAGTCTGTGCCTAGGGCTACTTGAAGAGGAAACAACCCATAGAGACAAAACTGAGAACTCCTTTATTTTGTCACGTTTCAAAGAGTTACTAAAAACCATGTAGGATTTAGAGTTTCAAATTCATCGATCTATATAGGAGAGAACAGAGGGAAACCTAAATATAAAACTGCTACTGTAGACGAACGCTTCAACCTAGGAGAACAAAATTTGGTGAGCCAAGTGGGATTTGTGTACTGATCATTACCACCAAGTATCATCAATTGGGTGAAAAAATATTTGCTGGCATTTCGGAAGGTTGTTATTTCTTAGAAGCTTGGCAACCCCTCTCAATGAAAGTGCTTTTCCACATTCAGTGCCTACGGCTATTGAAGAGGAAACAAACCATAGAGACAAACTGAGAACTCCTTTAGTTTGTCAAGTTTCAAAGATCTTCTACAAAACATGTTGGATTTAGTGTTCCAAATTCATCTATCTATACAGGAGAGAAAAGAGTGAAACCTAAAAATAAAAACTGCTACTGTAAACGAACGCTTCAAACTAGAACAAAATTTGGTGACTCAAGTGGGATTTGTGTACTTGTCATTACCACCACGTATCATCAAGATTGGGTGAAAAAATATTTGCTGGTATTTCGGAAACTCGTTATTTCTTAGAAGCTTAGGAAACCCTCTCAATGAAAGTGCTTTCCCACAGTCTCTACTTAGGGATACTTGAAGAGGAAACAAACCATAGAGACAAAATTGTGAACTACGTTCTTTTGTCAAGTTTCAAAGAGCTACTACAAACCATGTTGGATTTAGAGTTCCAAATTCATCTATCTATATAGGAGAGAACAGAGAAAAACCTAAATATAAAAACTGATACTGTAGACGAACACTTCAACCGAGAAAAAGAAAATTTGGTGAGCCTAGTGGGATTTCTCTACTGATCATTACCAGCAAGTATCATCAAGATTGGGTGAAAAAATATTTGCTGGTATTTCGGAAAATCATTATTTCTTAGAATCTTGGCAACCCCTCTCAATGAAAGTGCTTTTCCACAATCTGTGCCTAGGGCTACTTGAAGAGGAAATAAATCGTAGAGACAAAACTGATAACTACTTTTTTTTGTCAAGTTTCAAAGAGCTACTACAAACCATGTTGGATTTAGAGTTCTAAATTCATCTATCTATATAGGAGAGAACAGAGAAAAACCTAAATACAAAAACTGCTACTGTAGACGAACGCTTCAACCTAGAAGAACAAAATTTGGTGAGCCAAGTGGGATTTGTGTACTGATCCTTACAACCAAGTATCATCAAGATTGGGTGAAAAAATATTTGCTGGTATTTCTGAAACTCGTTATTTCTTAGAAGCTTGGCAACCCCTCTCAATGAAAGTGCTTTTCCACAGTCGGTGCCTAGGGCTACTTGAAAAGGAAACAACCCATAGAGACAAAACTGAGAACTCCTTTATTTTGTCACGTTTCAAAGAGTTACTAAAAACCATGTAGGATTTAGAGTTTCAAATTCATCGATCTATATAGGAGAGAACAGAGGGAAACCTAAATATAAAACTGCTACTGTAGACGAACGCTTCAACCTAGAAGAACAAAATTTGGTGAGCCAAGTGGGATTTGTGTACTGATCATTACCACCAAGTATCATCAATTGGGTGAAAAAATATTTGCTGGTATTTCGGAAGCTTGTTATTTCTTAGAAGCTTGGCAACCCCTCTCAATGAAAGTGCTTTTCCACATTCAGTGCCTATGGCTATTGAAGAGGAAACAAACGATAGAGACAAACTGAGAACTCCTTTAGTTTGTCAAGTTTCAAAGAGCTTCTACAAAACATGTTGGATTTAGTGCTCCAAATTCATCTATCTACACAGGAGAGAAAAGAGTGAATCCTAAAAATAAAAACTGCTACTGTAAACGAACGCTTCAAACTAGAACAAAATTTGGTGAGCCAAGTGTGATTTGTGTACTTGTCATTACCACCACGTATCATCAAGATTGCGTGAAAAAATATTTGCTGGTATTTCGGAAACTCGTAATTTCTTGGAAGCTTGGCAACCCCTTTCAATGAAAGTGCTTTTCCACAGTCTCTGCTTAGGGCTACGTGAAGAGGAAACAAACCATAGAGACAAAACTGAGAACTCCTTTATTTTGTCAAGTTTCAAAGAGCTTCTACAAACCATGTTGGATTTAGAGTTCCAAATTCATCTATCTAATTGGAGAGAACAGAGGGAAACCTAAAAATAAAAACTGCTACTGTACACGAACGCTTCAAACTAGAAGAACTAAATTTGGTGAGTCAAGTGGGATTTCTGTACCGATCATTACTACCAAGTATCAACAACATTGGGTGAAAAAATATTTGCTGGTATTTCGGAAACTCGTAATTTCTTGGAAGCATGGGAACCCCTTTCAATGAAAGTGCTTTTCCACAGTCTGTGCTTAGGTCTACTTGAAGAGGAAACAAACCATAGAGACAAAACTGAGAACTACTATTTTTTTGTCAAGTTTCAAAGAGCGAACACAAACCATGTTGGATTTAGAGTTCCAAATTCATCTATCTATATAGGAGAGAACAGTGGGAAACCTAAATATAAAAACTGCTACTGTAGACGAACGCTTCAACCTAGAAGAACAAAATTTGGTGAGCCAAGTTTGATTTGTGTACTGATCATTACCAACAAGTCTCATCTACATAACGTGAAAAAATATTTGCTGGTATTTCGGAAACTCGTTATTTTTTAGAAGATTGGCAACAACTCTCAAAGAAAGTGCTTTTCCACAGTCTGTGCCTAGGGCTACTTGAAGAGGAAACAAACCATAGAGACAAAACTCAGAACTCCTTTATTTTGTCAAGTTTCAAAGAGCTACTACAAAACATGTTGGATTTAGAGTTCCAAATTCATCTACCTATATAATAGAAAAAAAAGTGAAACATAAAAATAAAAACTGCTAATGTAAACGAACGCTTCAACCTAGAAGAACAAAATTAGGTGAGCCAAGTGGGATTTGTGTCCTTGTCATTACCACCACGTATCATCAACATTGGGTTAAAAAATATTTGCTGGCATTTCGGAAACTCGTAATTTCTTGGAAGCTTGGCAACCTCTTTCAATGAAAGTGCTATTCCAGAGTCTCTGCTTAGGGATATTCGAAGAGGAAACAAACCATAGAGACAAAATTGCGAACTACGTTTTTTTGTCAAGTTTCAAAGAGCTACTAGAAACCATATTGTATTTAGAGTTCCAAATTCATCTATCTATATAGAAGAGACCAGAGAAAAACCTAAATGTAAAAACTGGTACTGTAGACGAACGCTACAACCTAGAAGAACAAAATTTGGTGAGCCTAGTGGGATTTCTATACTGATCATTACCACCAAGAATCATCAAGATTGGGTGAAAAAATATTTGTTGGTATTTCGCAAACCCGTTAGTTCTTAGAAGTTCGGCAAACCCTCTCAATGAAAGTGGTTTTCCACAGTCTGTGCCTAGGGCTAATTGAAGAGGAATCAAACCATAGAGACAAAACTGACAACTCCTTTATTTTGTCACGTTTCAAAGAGCTACTACAAACCATGTTGTATTTAGAGTTTCAAATTCATCTATCTATATCGGAGAGAACGGAGGGAAACATAAATATAAAAACTGCTACTGTTTATGAAGGCTTCAACCTAGAAGAACAAAATTTGGTGAGCCAAGTGGGTTTTGTGTACGGATCATTACCACCAAGTATCATCAAGTTTGGGTGAAAAAATATTTGCTGTTATTTCGGAAATTCGTTATTTCTTAGAAGCTTGGCAACCCCTCTCAATGAAAGTGCTTTTCCACAGTCGGTGCCTAGGGCTATTGAAGAGGAAACAAACCACAGAGACAAAACTGAGAATTTTTTTATTCTGTCAAGTTTCAAAGAGCTACTACAAAACATGTTGGATTTAGAGTTCCAAATTCATCTATCTATATAGGAGAGAACAAAGTGAAACCTAAAAATAAAAACGGCTACTGTAAACGAACGCTTCAACCTGAAAGAACAAAATTTGGTGAGCCAATTGGGATTTGTGTACATATCATACCACAAAGTATTATCAAGATTGGGTGAAAAAATATTTTCTGGTATTTCGGAAACTCGTTATTCCTTGGAAGCTTGGCAAAACCTTTCAATGCAAGTGCTTTTCCACAGTCTGTGCCTAGGGCTACTTGAAGAGGAAACAAACCGTATAGTCAAAACTGAGAACTACTTTATTTTGTCAACATTCAAAGAGCTACTACAAACCATGTTGGATGTAGAGTTCCAAATTCATCTATCTATATAAGAGAGAACAGAGAAAAACCTAAATATAAAAACTGCTACTGTAGACGAACGCTTCAACCTAGAAGAACAAGATTTGGTGAGCCAAGTGGGATTTGTGTACTGATCATTACCACCAAGTATCATCAAGATTGGGTGAAAAACTATTTGCTGCTATTTCGGATACTCTTTATTTCTTAGAAGCTTGGCAACCCCTCTCAATGAAAGTGCTTTTCCACAGTCTGTGCCTAGGGCTACTTGTAGAGGATACAAACCATAGAGACAAAACTGAGAACTCCTTTATTTTGTCAAGTTTCAAAGAGCTACTACAAACCATGTTGGATTTAGAGTTCCAAATTCATCTATCTATGTAGTAGAGAACAGAGGGAAACCTAAAACTATAAACTGCTACTGTAAGGGAACGCTTCAAACTAGAAAAACAAAATTTGGTGAGTCTAGTGGGATTTGTGTTTTGATCATTACCACCACGTATCATCAAGATTGGATGAAAAAAAATTTGCTGGTTCGGAAACTCGTCATTTCTTGGAAGCTTGGCAACCCCTCTCAATGAAAGTGCTTTTCCACAGTCTGTGCCTAGGGCTACTTTAAGAGGAAACAAACCATAGAGACAAAACTTAGAACTCCTTTATTTTGTCAAGTTTCAAAGAGCTACTACAAACCATGTTGCATTTAGAGTCCAAATTCATCTATCTATATAGGAGAGAACAGAGGGAAACCTACATATAAAAACTGTTACTGTAGATGAACGCTTCAACCTAGAAGAACCAAATTTGGTGAGCCAAGTGGGATTTGTGTCCTGATCATTAACACCAAGTATCATCAAGATTGGGTGAAGAACTATTTGCTGGTATTTCAGAAACTCGTTATTTCTTAGAAGCCTGGCAACCCCTCTCAATGAAAGTGCTTTTCCACAGTCTGTGCTGAGGGCTACTGGAAGAGGAAACAAACCATAGAGGCAAAACTGAGAACTATTTTATTTTGTCCAGTTTCAAAGAGCTACTACAAACCATGTTGGATTCAGAGTTCCAAATTCATCTATCTATATAGGAGAGAACAGAGGGTAAGCTAAAAATATAAACAGCTACTGTAAACAAACACTTCAACCTAGAAGAACAAAATTTGGTGAGTAAAGTGGGATTTGTTTACCGATCATTACACCAAGTATCATCAAGATTGGGTGAAAAAATATTTGCTGGTGTTTCGGAAACTCGTTATTTCTTGGAAGCTTTGCATTCCTTTTCAATGCAAGTGCTTTCTACAGTCTGTGCCTAGGGCTATTGAAGAGGAAACAAACCATAGAGACAAAACTGAGAACTCCTTTATTTTATCAACATTCAAAGAGCTACTAGAAACCATGTTGGATTTAGAGTTCCAAATTCATCTATATATATATATATATATATATATATATATATATATATATATATATATATATAAGAGAGAACAGAGTGAAACCCAAAAATAAAAACTGCTACTGTAAACCAACGCTTCAACCTATAAGAACAAAATTTTGTGAGCCAAGTGGGATTTGTGGACTTGTCATTTCCACGAGGTATCATCAAGATTTGGTGAAAAAATATTTTCTGATATTCGGAAACTCAAAATTTCTTGGAAGCTTGGCAACCCATTTCAATGAAAGTGCTTTTCCACAGTCTCTGCTTCGGGCTACTTTAAGAGGAATCAAACCATAGAGACAAAACTGAGAACTGCTTTATTTTGTCAAGTTTCAAAGAGCTACTACAAACCATGTTGGATTTAGTGTTCCAAATTTATCTAATTATATAGGAGAGAACAGAGGGAAACCTAAATATAAAAACTGCTTCTGTAGACGAACGCTTCAACGTAGAAGAACAAAATTTGGTGAGTCAAGTGGGATTTGTGTACGGATCATTACTACCAAGTATCATCAAGATTGGGTGGAAAAATATTTGCTGGTATTTCGGAAACTCGTCATTTCTTGGAAGCTTGGCAACCCCTTTCAAAGAAAGTGCTTTTCCACAGTCTCTGCTTAGGGCTACTTGAAGAGGAAACAAACCATAGAGACAAAACTGAGAACTACATTTTTTTTGTCAAGTTTCAAAGAGCTACTACTAACCATGTTGGATTTAGAGTTCCAAATTCATCTATCTATAAAGGAGAGAACAGAGGGAAACCTAAATATAAAAACGACTACTGTAAACGAACGCTTCAAACTAGAAGAACAAAATTTGGTGAGCCAAGTGGGATTTGTGTACTTGTCATTACCACCACGTATCATCAAGATTGGATCAAAAAATATTTGCTGGAATTTCGAAAACTCGTAATTTCTTGGAAGCTTTGCAACCCGTCTCAATGAAAGTGCTTTTCCACAGTCTGTGCATAGGGCTACTTGAAGAGGAAACAAACCAGAGAGACAAAACTGAGAACTACTTTATTTTGACAAGTTTCAAAGAGCTACTACTAACCATGTTGGATTTAGAGTTCCAAATTCATCTATCTATATAGGAGAGAACAGAGTGAAACTTAAAAATATAATCTTCTACTGTAAACGAACGCTTCAACCTAGAAGAACAAAATTTGGTGAGTCAAGTGGGATTTGTGTACTTGTCATTACCACCATGTATCATCCAGTTTGGGTGAAAAAATATTTGCTGGTATTTCGGAAACTCGTAATTTCTTGGATGCTTGGCAAC
This sequence comes from Callospermophilus lateralis, assembly GCF_048772815.1. Taxonomy (NCBI): domain Eukaryota; kingdom Metazoa; phylum Chordata; class Mammalia; order Rodentia; family Sciuridae; genus Callospermophilus; species Callospermophilus lateralis. The sequence goes on along the minus strand of NW_027516282.1, from coordinate 9,190 downwards.
CCCTTTCAATCAAAGTGCTTTTCCACAGTCTCTGCTTAGGGCTACGTGAAGAGGAAACAAATTATAGAGACAAACACGAGAACTCCTTTATTTCGGCAAGTTTCAAATAGCTACTAAAACCATCTTGGATTTAGAGTTCCAAATTCATCTATCTATATATGAGAGAACAGAGGGAAACCAAAAATAAAAACTGCTACCGTAAACGAACGCTTCAACCTAGAAGAACAAAATTTGGTGAGCCAAGTGGGATCTCTGTACCCATCATTACCACTACGTATCATCAAGATTGGGTGAAAAAATATTTGCTGGTAATTCGGAAACTCGTAATTTCTTGGAAGCTTGGCAACGCCTTTCAATGAAAGTGCTTTTCCACAGTCTCTGCTTAGGGCTACTTGAAGAGTAAACAAATCATAGAGACAAAACTGAGAATTCCTTTATTTTGTCAAGTTTCAAAGAGCTACTACAAACCATGTTGGATTTAGACTTCCAAATTCATCTATCTATATAGGAGAGAAGAGAGTGCAACCTAAAAATATATACTGCTACTGTAAAAGAACGCTTCAACTTAGAAGACCAAAATTTGGTGAGTCAAGTGGGATTTGTGTACCGATCATAACCACCATGTATCATCAAGATTGGGTGAAAAATTATTTGCTGGTTTTTCGGAAACTCGTTATTTCTTTGAAGCTTGGCAACCCCTCTCAATGAAAGTGCATTTCCACAGTCTGCGCCTTGGGCTACTTGAAGGGGAAACAAAACATAGAGACAAAACTGAGAACTCCTTTATTTTGTCAAGTTTCAAAGAGCTACTACAAACCATGTTGGATTTAGAGTTCCAAATTCATCTATGTATATAAGAGAGAACAGAGTGAAACCAAAAATAAAAACTGCACTGTAAATGAACGCTTCCTCCTAGAAGAACAAAATTTTTAGAGGCAAGTGGAATTTGTGTACTTGTCATTACCACCACGTATCATCAAGATTGGGTGAAAAAATATTTGCTGCTATTTCTGAAACTCGTAATTTATAGGAAGCTTGGCAACCCTATTTAATGAAAGTGCTTTTCCACAGTCTCTGCTAGGGCTAATTGAAGAAAAAACAAACCATAGAGACAATACTGAGAAGTACATTTTTTTGTCAAGTTTCAAAGAGCGACTACACACCATGTTGGATTTAGAGTTCCAAATTAATCTATCTATATAGGAGAGAACACAGGGAAACCTAAAAATAAAAACTGCTACTGTCAACGAATGCTTCAACCTAGAAGAACTAAATTTGGTGACCCAAGTGGGATTTGTGTACTTGTCATTAAAACCAAGTATCATCAAGATTGGGTTAAAAAATATATGCTGGTATTTCGGAAACTCGTAATTTCTTGGAAATTTGGCAACCCATTTCAATGAAAGTGCTTTTCCAAAGTCTCTGCTTTGGGCTACTTGAAGAGGACACAAATTATAGAGACAAAGCTGAGAACTCTTTTATTTTGTCAAGTTTCAAAGAGCTACTAGAAACCATGTTGGATTTAGAGTTCCAAATTCATCTATCTATATCGGAGAGAACAGAGTGAAACCTAAAAATAAAAACTGCTACTTGAAACGAACGCTTCAACCTAGAAGAACAAAATTTGATGAGCCAAGTGGGATTTGTTTACTTGTCATTACCACCAAGTATCATCAAGATTCGGTGAAAAAATGTATGCTGGTATTTCGAAAAATCGTTATTTCTTAGAAGCTTGGCAACCCCTTTCAATGAAAGTGCTTTTCCAAAGTCTCTGCTTAGGGCTACTTGAAGAGGACACAAATTAGAGAGACAAAGCTGAGAACTCTTTTATTTTGTCAAGTTTCAAAGAGCTACTACAAACCATGTTGGATTTAGAGTTCCAATTCATCTATCTATATAGGATAGAACAGATGGAAACCTAAAAATAAAAACTGCTACTGTAAACAACGCTTCAACCTAGAAGAACAAAATTTGGTGAGCCAAGTGGGATTTGTGTACTTGCCATTACTACCACGTATCATCCAGACTGGGTGAAAAAATATTTGCTGGTATTTCGGAAACTCATAATTTCTTGTTAGCTTGGCAACCCCTGTCAATGAAAGTGCTTTTACACAGTCTTTCTTAGGGCTACTTGAAGAGGAAAGAAATTATAGAGATAAAACTGAGAACTCCTTTATTTTGTCAAGTTTCAAAGAGCTACTACAAACCATGTTGGATTTAGAGTTCCAAATTCATCTATCTATATAGGAGAGAACAGAGGAAAACCTAAAAATAAAAACTGCTACAGTAAATGAACGCTTCAACCTAGAAGAAAAAAATTTGGTGAGCCAAGTGGGATTTGTGTACCGATCATTACAACCACGTATCAACAAGATTGGGTGAAAAAATATTTGCTGGTATTTCGGAAACTCGTAATTTCTTGGAAGCTTGGCAACCCCTTTCAATGAAAGTGCTTTTCCACAGTCTCTTCCAGGGCTACTTGAAGAGGAAAGAAATTATAGAGACAAAACTGAGAACTCCTTTATTTTGTCAAGTTTCAAAAAGCTACTACAAACCATGTTGGATTTAGAGTTCCAAATTCATCTATCAATATAGGAGAGAACAGAGGGAAACCTAAAAATATTAACTGCTACTGTAAACGAACGCTTCAACCTAGAAGAACAAAATTTGGTGAGCCCAGTGGTATTTGTGTACTGATTATTACCACCAAGTATCATCAAGATTCGGTGAAAAAGTATTTGCTTGTATTTCGGAAACTCGTTATTTCTTGGAAGCTTGGCAACCGCTTTCAATGAAAGTGCTTTTCCACAGTCTGTGCCTAGGTCTACTTGAAAAGGAAACAAACCATAGAGACAAAACTGAGAACTACTTTATTTTGTCAAGTTTCAAAGAGCTACTACAAACGACTTTGGAGTTAGAGTTCCAAATTCATCTATCTATATAAGAGAGAACAGAGTGAAACGTACATATAAATCTGCTACTGTAGACGAACGCTTCAACCTAGAAGAACACAATTTGGTGAGCCAAGTGGTTTTTGTGTACTGATCATTACCACCAAGTATCATCAAGATTGGGTGAAAAAATATTTGCTGGTATTTCGGAAACTCGTTATTTCTTAGAAGCTTGGCAACCCCTCTCAATGAAAGTGCTTTTCCACAGTCTGTGCCTAGGGCTACTTGAAGAGGAAACAAACCATAGAGACGAAACTGAAAAGTACTTTATTTGGTCAAGTTTCAAAGAGCAACTACAAACCATGTTGGATTTAGAGTTCCAAGTTCATCTATCTGTATAGGAGACAACAGAGTGAAACATAATATAAAAATTGCAACTGTAGACGAACGCTTAAAACTAGAAGAACACAATTTGGTGAGCCAAGTGGGATTCATGTACTGATCATTACCACCAAGCATCATCAAGATTGGGTGAAAAAATAATTGCAGGTATTTCAGAAACTCGTTATTTCTTGGAAGCTTGGCAACCCCTTTCAATGAAAGTGCTTTTCCACAGTCTGTGCCTAGGGCTACTTGAACAGGAAACAAACCATAGAGACAAAACTGAGAACTACTTTATTTTGTCATGTTTCAAAGAGCTACTACAAACCATGTTGGATTATAGTTCCAAATTGATCTATCTATATGAGAGAACAGAGTGAAACCTACATATAAAAACTGCTACTGTGGACGTACGCTTCAACCTAGAAGAACACAATTTAGTGAGCCAAGTGGGATTTGTTTACTGATCATTACCACCACGTATCATCAAGATTGGGTGAACAAATATATGCTGGTATTTGGGAAACTCGCTATTTCTTAGAAGCTCGTCAACCCCTCTCAATGAAAGTGCTTTTCCACAGTCTGTGCCTGGGCTACTGGAAGAGGAAATAAACCATCGAGACAAAACTGAGAACTCCATTAGTTTGTCAAGTTTCAAAGAACTACTACAAACCATGTTGGATTTAGAGTTCCAAATTCATCTATATATATATAGGAGAGAACAGATTGAAACCTAAGTATAAAAACTGCTACTGTAGACGAACTCTTCAACCTATAAGAAAATAATTTGGTGAGCCATGTGGGATTTGTGTACTTGTCATTACCACCACGTGTCATCAAGTTTGGGTGAAAAAATATTTTCTGGTATTTCGGAAACTCGTTATTTCTTAGAAGCTTGGAAACCCCTCTCAATTAAAAGGCTTTTCCATAGTCTCTGCTTAGGTCTACTTGAAGAGGAAACAAACCATAGAGACAAAATGAGAACTACTATATTTGGTAAAGTTTCAAAGAGCTACTACAAACCATGTTGGATTTAGAGTTCCAAATTCATCTATCTATATAGGAGAGAACAGAGTGAAATCTAAGAACAAAAACTGCTACTGTAAACGAACGCTTCAACCTAGAAAAACACAATTTGGTGATACAAGTGGGATTTTTGTTCTGATCATTATCACCAAGTATCATCAAGATTGGGTGAAAAAATATTTGGTGGGATTTCGGAAACTCGTAATTTCTTGGAAGCTTGGCAAACCCTTTCAATGAAAGTGCTTTTCCACAGTCTCTGCTTATGGCTACTAGAAGAGAAAACAAACCATAGAGACAAAACTGAGAACTACTTTTTTTTGTCAAGATTCAAAGAGCTACTACAAACCATGTTGAATTTAGAGTTCTAAATTCATCTATCTATATAGGAGAGAACAGAGGGAAACCTATATATAAAAACTGCTGCTGTAGACGAACGCTTCAACCTAGAAGAACACAATTTGGTGAGCCAATGGGATTTGTGTACTGATCATTACCACCAAGTATCATCAAGATTGGGTGAAAAAATATTTGCTGGTATTTCTGAAACGCGTTATTTCTGAGAAGCTTGGCAACCCCTCTCAATGAAATTGCTTTTCCACAGTCTGTGCCTAGGGCTACTTGAAGAGGAAACAAACCATAGAGACAAAACTGAGAACTACTTTATTTTGTCAAGTTTCAAAGAGCTACTACAAACCATGTTGGATTTAGAGTTCCAAATTTATCTATCTATATAGGAGAGAACAGAGTTAAACCTAAATATATATACTGCTTCTGTAAACGAACGCTTCAACCTAGAAGAACAAAATTTGGTGAGCCAGTGGGATTTATGTACTGATTATTACCACCAACTATCATCAAGATTGGGTGAAAAAATATTTGCTGGTATTTCGGAAACTCGTTATTTCTTAGAAGCTTGGCAACTCCTCTCAGTGAAAGTGCTTTTCCACAGTGTGTGCGTAGGTCTACTTGAAGAGGAAACAAACCATAGCGACAAAACTGAGAACTCCTTTATTTTGCCAGGTTTCAAAGAGGTATTACAAACCATGCTGGATTTAGAGTTGAAAATTCATCTATCTATATAAGAGAAAACAGAGTGAAACCTACATATAAAAACTGCTACTGTAGACGAACGCTTCAACCTAGAAGAACAAAATTTGGTGAGTCAAGTGGGATTTGTGGACCGATCATTACCACCAAGTATCTTCAAGATTGGGTGAAAAAATATTTGCTGGTATTTCAGAAACTCGTTATTTCTTGGAAGGCTGGCAAACCCTTTCAATCAAAGTGCTTTTCCACAGTCTGTGCCTGGGGCTACTTGAAGAGGAAACAAACCATACGAGACAAAACTGAGAACTCCTTTATTTTGTCAAGTTTCAAAGAGCTACTACAAACCATGTTGGATTTAGAGTTCCAAATTCATCTATCTATATAGGAGAGAACAGAGGGAATCCTATAAATAAAAACTGCTACTGTAAAGGAACGCTTCAACCTAGAAGAACAAAATTTGGTGAGCCAAGTGGGATTTGTGTACCGATCATTACCACCACATAACATCAAGATTGGGTCAAAAAATATTTGCTTGTATTTCGGAAACTCGTAAGTTCTTGGAAGCTTGGCAACCCCTTTCAATGAAAGTGCTTTTGCACAGTCTCTGCTTAAGGCTACTGGAAGATGAAACAAACCATAGAGACAAAACTGAGAACTACTTTTTTTTGTCAAATTTCAAAGACCTACTACAAACCATGTTGGATTTAGAGTTCCAAATTCATTTATCTATATAGGAGAGAACAGAGTGAAACCTAAAAATAAAAACTGCTACTTGAAACGAACGCTTCAACATAGAAGAATAAAATTTGGTGAGCCATATGTGATTTGTGTACTTGTCATTACCACCACGTATCATCAAGATTGGGTGAAAAAATATTTGCTGGTATTTCGGAAACTCGTAATTTCTTGGAAGCTTGGCAACCCCTTTCAATGAAAGTGCTTTTCCACAGTCTCTGCTTAGGGCTACTTAAAGAGGAAACAAATCATAGAGACAAAACGGAGAACTACTTTTTTGTCAAGTTTCAAAGAGCGACTACAAACCATGTTGGATTTAGAGTTCCAAATTCATCTATCTATGTAGGAGAGAACAGAGGGAAACCTAAACTTAAAAACGACTACTGTAGATGAACGCTTCAACCTAGAAGAACAAAATTTGGTGAGCCAAGTGGGATTTGTGTACTTGTCATTACCACCACGTATCATCAAGATTGGGTAAAAAAAATATTTGCTGTTATTTCGGAAACTCGTAATTTCTTGGAAGCTTGGCAACCCCTTTCAATGAAAGTGCTTTTCCACAGTCTCTGCTTAGGGCTACTTGAAGAGGAAACAAACCATAGAGACAAAACTGAGAACTACTTTATTTTGTCAAGTTTCAAAGAGCTACTACAAACGACTTTGGATTTAGAGTTAAAATTCATCTATCTATGTAAGAGAGAACAGAGTGAACCTACATATATAATCTGCTACTATAGACGAACGCTTCAACCTAGAAGAACAGAATTTGGTGAGCCAAGTGGGATTTGTGTCCTGACCATTACCACCAAGTATCATCAAGATTGGGTAAAAAAATATTCGCTGGTATTTCAGAAACTCGTTATTTCTTAGAAGCTTGGCAACCCCTTTCATTGAAAGTGCTTTTCCACAGTCTCTGCTTAGGGCTACTTGAAGAGGAAACAAACCATAGAGACAAAACTGAGAACTACTTTTTTTTTGTCAAGTTTCAAGGAGCTACTACAAACCATGCTGCATTTAGAGTTCCAAAATCGTCTATCTATATAGGAGAGAAGAGAGTGAAACCTAAAAATAAAAACTGCTACTTGAAACGAACGCTTCAGCCTAGAAGAATAAAATTTGGTGAGCTATGTGGGATTTGTGTACTTGTCATTACCACCACGTATGATCAAGATTGGGTAAAAAAATATTTGGTGGTATTTCGGAAACACGTTATTTCTTGGAAGCTTGGCAACCCCTTTCAATGAAAGTGCTTTTCCACAGTCTCTACTTAGTGCTACTTGAAGAGGAAACAAATTATACAGACAAACATGAGAACTCCTTTATTTTGTCAAGTTTCAAAGAGCTACCACAAACCATGTTGGATTTAGAGTTCCAAATTCATCTATCAACATAGGAGAGAACAGAGTGAAACCTAAATATAAAAACTGCTATTGTAGACGAACGCTTCAACCTAGAAGAACAAAATTTGGTGAGCTAAGTGGGATTTTGTACTGATCATTACCAACAAGTATCATCAAGTTTGGGTGAAAAAATATTTGCTGGTATTTCAGAAACTGTTTATTTCTTAGAAGCTTTGCAACCCCTCTCAATGAAAGTGCTTTTCCACAGTCTCTGCCCAGGGCTACTTGAAGAGGAAACAAACCATAGAGACAAAACTGAGAACTACTATTTTTGTCAAGTTTCAAAGAGCTACTACAAACCATGTTGGATTTAGAGTTCCAAATTCATCTATCTATATGGAAGAGAACAGAGTGAAACCTAAAAATATAAACTGCTACTGTAAACGAACGCTTCAACCTAGAAGAACACAATTTGGTGAGCCAAGTGGGATTTTTGTACTTGTCATTACCACCAAGTATCATCAAGATTGGGTGAAAAAATATTTGCTGGTATTTCGGAAACTCGTTATTTCTTAGAAGCCTGGCAACCAACTCAATGAAAGTGCTTTTCCACAGTCTGTGCCTAGTGCTACTTGAAGAGGAAACAATGAATAAAGACAAAACTTAGAACTCCTTCATTTTGTAAAGTTTCAAACAGCTACAACAAACCATTTTGGATTTAGAGTTCCAAATTCATCTATCTATATGGAAGAGAACAGAGTGAAACCTACAAATAAAAACTGCTATTGTAAACGAACGCTTCAACCTAGAAGAACACAATTTGGTGAGCCAAGTGGTATTTGTGTACTGATCATTACCACCAGGATCATCAAGATTGGGTGAAAAAATATTTGCTGGTATTTCGGAAACTCGTTATTTCTTAGAAGCTTGGCAACAACTCCCAATGAAAGTGCTTTTCCACAGTCTGTGCCTAGTGCTACTTGAAGAGGAAACAAACCATACAGACAAAACTGAGAACTCCTTTATTTTGTCAAGTATCAGAGAGATACTACAAACCATGTTGATTTTAGAGTTCCAAATTCATCTATCTATATAAGAGAGAACAGAGTGAAACCTAAATATAAAAACTGCTACTGTAGACGAACGCTTCAACGTAGAAGAACAAAATTTGGTTAGCCAAGTGGGATTTGTGTACTTGTCATTACCACCAAGTATCATCAAGATTGGGTGAAAAAATATTTGCTGGAATTTCGAACACTCCTTATTTCTTAGAAGCTTTGCAACCCCTTTTCAATGAAAGTGCTTTTCCATAGTCTCTGCTTAGGGCTACTTGAAGAGGAAAAAATCAAAGAGACAGAACTGAGAACTCCTTTATTTTGTCAAGTTTCAAAGAGCTACTACAAACCATGTTGGATTTAGACTTCCAAATTCATCTACCTATGTAGGAGAGAACAGAGGGAGACCTAAAAATATAAACTGCTGGTGTAAACGAACGCTTCAACGTAGAAGAACAAAATTTGGTGAGCCAAGTGGGACTTTTGTACTTGTCATTACCACCAAGTATCATCAAGATTGGGTGAAAAAATATTTGCTGGTATTTCGGAAACTCGTAATTTCTTGGAAGCTTGGCAAGCTTTTTCAATGAAAGTGCTTTTACACAGTCTCTGCCTAGGGCTACTTGAAGAGGAAACAAGCCATATAGACAAAACTGAGAACTCCTTTATTTTGTCAAGTTTCAAAGAGCTACTACAAACCATGTTGGATTTAGAG